>NW_015090836.1:1376955-1501850 GCF_001431845.1 Calidris pugnax
GGGGGGGAGGAGGGGGAGGTGGAATGGAAATCAAATAAGAAAGCAGGTCGTTGCAGGCCACAAGGAAATTCCTCAAGCTTTGCAATTCATTGTTTTCTATTTAATATTTTTCATTTTATTTTCTTTTATTCTCACTACAAAACACTTAAAAGCTTGCCACAGCAAACATAAAATGGTTTTAGAAACCATGGAAATTCTGAAGCTGTGCTTTCTCAGCAGAACAGTAGTTTCTTCATGAATTAAATTAATTTGAACTGCTTGTTATAACTACAGTGGAAATTCTCAAGAAAGGCTTTTACTACCTCATGAAGGTTCAAGGTTTTATAGTTACCAAGATGACATACTGGTTTCAGAGTTTAGAGAGTCTTTGTCCCATGACCATTTAGGGATACCAGGACAACCACTATTATTGATCCCAAAAAGTGGGTAAATGAGGACTCCTGTAGGTGGGATGTTTCCAAAGCTTCTAGAGTTGCCAGGCATGTAACACAGCCTTCTGGCAAAAATGTGAAAAGAAGCTCTCTGAAAATGTAGGCTATGGAAGGTTCCTGGATCTAAATTTATATAGACTATTCAAAACCCAGCCACTTCGGTATCTCGACAGGATCCAGCAGGCAGCCTTTCAGTGGAACTCAGCCTGTAATTCAGTCAAGGTTTTGTCAAGCTCAAGATATTTAGTAGAAACATTTAGACCTAATGAAATTGATATGCTTTGATGAAACTTCACTTCATAAGAAAAAATCTCATCTTCTTAGTAATTGGATGTTTTATAATATTTTGATGGTTTTAATTATGCAAGAATCAAATACTATTACGAAATTATGGGATTCTTATAAAGCAATGGAAAATTTAGTTGCAGTGCATAGCAAGCATTCACAAAAGCAGAAAAAAAAATCATAGCACAGAGGCTTATTCACCGTAACACAAGATTCAAACACATGATGAGACTTATCAATGAATAGCAGAAAATATTTTAAGGTTTGCTCTTAGCTAACAAATTATGCAGGTTTATAAATATAGTTCAATTTACTTCAGATTTATAGGCATTTGGACGGTGGAGAAATGATCAAAATATCTACTCCCATCTACTGTCCATTATAAAAATATTTCCGTCTCTGCTCTGAAATGTCATATCCGCATTTCTGGTTGGTTCTTAAAACATTTGGAATCCAAGCATGTATGGCACACAAACATTTTTGCTTGATCCAATCAGCTTGATCCCACCATCTTATCTAATATCACTCAATCAATTTGTTTGATAAATGAAAACCTGTGAATCACCATAATTCTATCATGCACCTGAGGCTTAGATCTCCCAAATGCATAGGTCATTAATGAAAACATTGCCTTCCTGACTCTGACTGTGGGTGTCGACTACTTGCTTCTCTAGCAAAAATTAATCTGTGAGAGAAAGAAACAAGACAAATATTACTAAAATAAAAAGTGAATATATAAAAAATATAATGATAATTATGTCTCTAATAAATATATTATGAGACTATTATATAACTATATATATAAATTCTATAATGTAATATATGTTTTAAAAATAAATATAAATAAAATATAAATTAATAAAAAATATAATGCTGTATCAACTTCAAATTAAATACACAAGCATATCAGGAATTACTGGCCCTCTTAATGAATCTGGTATTGTACTATAAAAGAATCTTACAAACTAATAGTGATATCTTTAGAATTTTCTGTAGAAATGGATAATTACTAAGCAAAAAAACCTTCTACCTTCTTATGAATATTCCCATTAAACTGAACTTTGAAGAGTGCCTGTTCCTAAAATGTCAGATATTTACATCACCTTCTTGATGATACCGAACTATATTTTTTAATTTATGAATTTACTAGTGTCGGTTTAAAGGCTGTTATGAAGCAATCAGATACAGTCATGATGAACTAGAATAAATAACTCTCTTGCTAGCTATAAATGCCTTTTATTGTCATCACTTTAATACTCACTCCTATGTGCTACAAGTGGGATAATGTATTTTCTAATAAGAAAGTATAAGATGAAGGTATCTTATTACTGTAATGTGGTAAGATTTAATGCCAATAAACATTTGTAAATGTTAAGAAAAAGGAAGTTCTTCCAATAGCTTTACTTCAAAGTCAATGGAAAAGGCTCTTCATCTAAACACAGAATGATTTTTTTTTCACAACTGACACGGCCATGTGCAGGGAAAAAGAACAATCCGTGAAGAACTGGCAGCTTTCTTACTATGAAATGTAATGAAGTTCCATTTATTTATTTTTTTTGAATCCTCACACTTTTAAATGTTTTTTCCTCTAAATTTGAGTGCCAGATTAATCTTTGGAACACACACACCTTCTCATTTTCAAAGATGAAGTGACAATTTCTTTCCCTTTTATAGGCAGAGGAATATATCCTGTTAGTTTTCAGGACTTTGGGATGGAAGAACCAATGCATTTGGTGATGGAAATCACCTCTCAGAGCCCTTACCCTAAGAAATTCAGGAGTCAATCCCCACTAATATCTTACCCTAGAACATAACAGCAGAGCTGCTTTTTTGTTCTGAACTGTACCAGAAGATCTGTACAGCAAAGCTGCTTTTTTTTGTTCTGAACTGTACCAGAAGATCTGCAGTTTCTCAAAATCTATAGCAGATAAATGCTGAAAGCCCCTCCAGCAGCCTTTGTGGTGCTGGTGTTACCCAGGGCGTTGCAATCTATTTCTTGAACAGGGCTCAATCAGTGCTTCTGTAGGCGGAAGGCTTCAGAAACTGTCACTCAGCACAGCACCTCTGTTTTATCTTGCTCTTAATTTAACTCTGCAAATGATAAATCAGCTAAAGAGGTATAAATGAAGGCAGATTAACCTTTGAAACTGCTACTAGGAGCTGCTGATTACCTTATTCATGTCAATGAATCTTCAATAGAATCTGCGTTACGCACACAGAGCTTTTAATACCAATATACTAAATATGCACATACTGTTACATGCCTGCACCGTCACAATCTTTTTTCAATATTTTCTTCAAATTTTGAAAAGATTCCTTTTTGGGGGAATTTTCTTTTCTTATTTATTTTATTTCAATTTATTGGGGGAAGGGGCTTGAGAGAGAACACATTTTATTTTCCTTAAAGTGTAAATAACCTCTTGGTAATCATATGGGTAATACATCGTGGAACAACATAATCATATGCATGTATTTTTTTTTTTCTGCTTCTGTGAGGTCTCCAAAACATCAGTATTTATGTTGTACCCTTCCTAGTGACATCTATGTCAAATGACTTCCTTTAGCTTAACAGGAATGAAACTGAAGTGCTGATTATTAGCCCTCATAGTAAATTGCTGCTGACTGACTTTCCTTTTCAATCAGCCTTTTCTCTTAAAGAGCTGCTGATGAAGCCTGACTGAAGACTTTGACAGCTATTCTATTTAAAAACAATTCTATTTATATACCATATGATTACATTTATGGATACACGTGACAGAACCTGGTTTCTTATGATTAGCGGATCTTGTATGAGAACAGGACTTTGCTACTTCTATATTTTCCTCTCAATAAAATGTTAGATACAAACCACAACCCTCTCCCTTGCTGAAACCATGATTATTTCAAATGCTTCAGTAACAAAGAACGGAACATGGACTGCTGGCCCTATAGTGATAACTACCAGTGGAGATACAGTTAGAAAGACAGTGGTTTAGAGACACAGGGCAAAAAAAGGGAGCAAAATGAATAGTATTTTGAGATGTCACAATTATTCTGTAGCATAAATCTGCCTGCTACTATGAAAGAAGGCAAGATACTGGGATTTTTTACTTTACTACTTTACTTTTTTCAGTCCTTTTGAAAATGTAACTTGGGATTCTACTTCACATGGGATTTATTTCACGAGATTTTTATGGTGACACTGAAGAGCATTATACTGGGTTTTAAACTCTGACTCAAAAATTAAATTCATAGCCCTTAGTTTGGCAACAATGTTCCCTGCAAACCTTTGACACAGTTTCCCACAGCATTCTCCTGGTGAAACTGGCTGCTCATGACTTGGATGGGTGTACTCTTCATTGGGTAAAAAACTGACTGGATGGCTGTGCCCAAAGAGGTGTGGTGAATGGAGTTAAACCTAGCTGGCAGCTGGTCACAAGTGGTGGTCCCCAGGGCTCGGCACTGAGACCAGTTCTCTTTTATATCTTTCTCAATGACTTGGACGAGGGGATCAAGTGCACACTCAGTAAGTTTTCAGATGACACCAAGTTGTGTGGGAGTGTTGCCCAGGTGGCCAAGAAGGCCAACAGCACCCTGGCCTGTGTCAGGAATAGTGTGGCCATTAGGAATAGGGAAGTGATTGTCCCTCTGTACTTGGCACTGGTGAGGCTGCATCTCGAGGACTGTGTTCAGTTTTGGGCCTCTCACTTCAAAAAAAGAGATTGAGGTGCTGGAGCGGGTCCAGAGAAGGACAACAAAACTGGTGAGGGGTCTGAAGCACAAGTCTTATGAGAAGTGTCTGAGGAAACTGTCATTGTTTAGCCTGGAGAAAAGGAGACTGAGGTCAGACCTTGCTGCTCTCTACAACTACCTGAAAGGAGGTTGTGGAGAGGTGGGGGTTGGTCTCTCAAGTAACAGATGATAGGACAAGAGGAAATGGCTTCAAGTTTCACCAGGGGAGGTTCAGATTGGATATTAGGAAGAATTTCTTCACCATAAAGGTTGTTAAGCATTGAAACAGGCTGCCCAGGGAAGTAGTTGAATCATCAAGCCTGCAGGTATTTAAAAGGTGTGTAGATGCAGTCCTGAGGGACATGGTTTAGTGGTGGATTTGTCAGTGTTAGGTTGATCTTAACCTAACACCTGTCAGTGTTAGGTTAAGATCATCATAACACTTGATGATCTTAAGATCTTTTCCAACTTAAATGATTCTATGATTGAGATTAATAGTTTGCAGTAGAGGATACACTACAGAGGTTTTGTGCTCTTCTTCTCTGGGTGTAGGTGTGAGTTCATAAACATTGTTATATAGCTTATTTTCTATTAAGCAATTTCTAAAATGAAAAATTGTTTTAGCTGCTCTCTATGCTCCTTCCACATTCATAGGATTTGATAGGATTTTAAATTTTTTTTTCCCAGCAAAATTTTTTGCCCATGGGTTCAGAAGGCTGGAACACCTCTCCTTTGAAGACAGTCTGAGATATCTGCAATTGTTCAGCCTGGAGAAGTCTTTCAAACATGAAGAACTTGATACATTTAAGAATGGAATGAGAGATGACGAGTGAGTCTTAAAACATCCAGTTACAATGAGTGTGTTTCTTTCTGGGAGAAATCAGCTGGTTTATTAGACCATAGACAGGAGAAAGGGAGAAAGTCCTGAAATACATCATGAAAAGATTTTTCATGGCCAAACAGCAACAATATTTTTTGAATTATTTGAATTATTTGAATTTCATTTTACTGTCCATTCCACATCCTACCAGAATACATCTAAAAAGCACCTAAGTTCTGGATATTGGACTACAAAGAACAAAATACAAATGAAGTCATAGCCTCTTGGAATTCAGCACATCATTTACTGCTAAAGTTCCACCAAAATCCACATTTTGTGAACATGTACAGGAAATGCATAATTTCATGCACGTGGTTCTCATTCATTTTGTTAACCATGAAAAATTAAAACAAAAAAAATATATAAACAATGAATATTTTAAACCAGAATGAAAAGCATTTCTTCCAAAAAACCTTTTTTTTCCATAGTCTTCGGTATTCGAGTAAAATATTTTGCATTTGTTTTGACATATTATGGGAGCACCAGAAAAACAATTAAAAGCATTTTTACCTTTTTTCTATTGTCTATTAAAAAATTTCAGGGAACAATTAAAACCAAGCATTTAAAAAAATATTTTTATACTGAAAAAATTAGGGAAAAAAGTATGACTTAATTTTTGTAATGTCCTATGTCCACACAATTTTTTTTCTTCATATTCTGTTATTCAAACCTCTGTAAGTGATTATAGGAAACAAACCTCAATGCAGCCACTGGAAAAAAAAATTCACATACAACTTTTCTCACTATGACTATTAACTAGAATCTATGAGATTAAAGAAAAGAAAATGGTATGGAGCCACGCAGTGGTGCGGCAACCTGGGAAACAACAAAATATTCCCATGCTCCTCTTTCTATGCCAAACTGTTTTGTGAGAATCGCCAAACTTTTGCCTGTCAAAATACCCACATGGGTAAAGCCACAATATATTTTGCTGGGTTTAGTGAGCTCAGGGGACTGGATATCTCCAGGTGTAAGGATTACAGGCGACTGTCAGTTTTGATTGCTCTGGGTGCCTCAGTTCTTCCACAAACATTCATTCGGGTTATTTGCAAGGCCCGGTGCTACCACAGCCTTTCTGCAGCCAACATCAAGCAGCACGGCCAAGGGAACTGCACTTGAAATATTGCATCAGGCGTGGCTCAGCAAGCTCAAGTCAGTCACTTCAGTCTTAATGGGAGACTGGTGGTGGTGGTGTTCCTCTGTCTTTGAGAATTTTTGCTGCCTGTTATAGCCATTTTTCCTCTTACACAGGGCCTGGCCAGCAAGCCAGATGGTCATAATATCTGATAAATGTTCTCAGTGAATGGAGTGGATGCTGCTGTGCATTGACAACTGAGCATCTGATGTCAAAAGTAATCTGCGTATGCAGAATAACTAGGAGAGAGGGAAGTATAATTGCAGGACAGAGAGAAACAGGGTTGGAGGGTTTCTACAAGAATGATAATGAGAATGATTAGGAGAAGAAATAAAGCCCTCCTCCATGAATAGAGATTGCAAAGAATAGTGTCATTTCCCAGAGAAATTAAACAAGCAAGACAGGGCATAATAAAGTGTTAAAAAACAAATGCTGTATGGCAGAAGGAATGGGGACTACTATTCCCCCCTGGTACAAAGGAGTCCTTCAATCAAACAAGATGGGACAATTGCTGATTATTTCTAGACAATGAATAATTAGGCTGTGCAATACACAGCTGCATGATACAAAGGGAGACTGGACAGTTATATGACTAACAACACTACTGACTTAATGATCCAAGTTTTGGGTAGGGACATAAAACCCCATAATTTAAACCAGTGCCTGTTAGTTATTAATAGCGAGTCTTTTGCAGGCTTTTTTATCTTTTTCAGCACATATTTTTTTTGTAGCCACTTCTCTACAGCTACTACTGAAGACAATAGAGGATGAGATGAACCATCGATTTCATACCTTATCACTTGTACTATACCCCCATGAAATGCTACAGTGTATTTCACTACAGTATGTGATAGACTTCTATTTTTGGGTACTGTTCATTGCAAACATATAGCCCTGGGAACAAGACTTAAAATGATCTAGTTCTGATAGAATTATGCAGAACCTAATAATCTCCTATTAAGTCTCACACTCAAACTCTTAACTGCTTGCCCAGCATCAGAGACATGAGTGTCTGCAAAAGTAACACTTTCTGCCACCAATTTTATAACTAACAGGGAGTGCATGTGCTGGAAGTACAGAAAACCTTAAAAATTTCCACAGTCCTCTTCTTTAAGCTTAATGGGCTGACACTTCTGCATTGCTCAGCTGGCTGATTGTACCTCTCTGTCCTGGCCTGACCTCCAGGCCACTTCAGTCTGTTTCTGATTTGCCTTCTGGTGTTGTTCATAAAAAGTCAACTTCTGCGTGTACACCTTAGACACACTGCACAGAAAGCTAATGCAGGTGAGCTGAGCAGAGTTTTGATAAACTCTGCTATTTTCCCTGTTGTTCCTGGTGTTTCCACGGTCCAGCAGTTCCAGGAACTGCATTTCGCATACCAATTCACTACATGGTGTGGCTTTTCCCAAATTCTTCTGATGCTACAACTCTTCTTGTTCAGCACAAAGCTGTAAGCCAGAAAGCATCCAGGAGATGTAGAGCAGAAGATTTGCCATTTTAGGGATAAACATTCATGAGCCATGCACTTGTCAGACAACTGTCATGCTGCCACTGCTTGGCTGAAAGCAATAGAGCAGTCTAGATCCCTGAGGATTAGTAGGACCTTTGGACAGTGAAGCACTTACTAAATTGGCAGGACTGTGCACCATGCTGGCTTTAACTCTGTAGGAGTCGAGTGAGCATCACTCTTGTAGAGTTAATCAGCTGGCAAGCTTTCACATTGCGCTTGTCCTTGAGTAACCTGAAATGCTGGTTTTGGCCCTGTTCCTCAAAGCAGCCTTTCCACAGGGAAAGATTTGAACCTCTTTTTTCTATAAGTGCAGAGAGAATTAGCTCTCTACTTCAGCATATGGGAGTGGGTTCAGTGAGGAGACCACTTTCACCTCAAGGGACACAGCGGAGTGGCTGAAGTAGAGTATTAGGGTTTTATTACAGGCCATATTTTTAATCCTTCCTAGTCCTAGGAAAACTCATTGAAATGTCACAGAAAGCACAAACATGTTAATACCCATTACCTCCTCTATATAACACCTTTGGTCAGCACTGAACAATGCTTTTGTTAATCATTTAGATTAACGAAGCCCAGGGAGGCTGTGGAGTCTCCCTCACTGGAGATACTCAAGAGCTGTCTGGACATGGTCTTGGGCAACCAGCTTTCAGTGGCCCTGCCTGTGGGAGTTGGGGGCAGGATGGGTTGGACAAGATGACCTCCACAGATCCCTTCCAACCTCAAACATTCTGTGATTCTGTAAAAGCAACGACAAGGCAGTTAATTATAATAATTTACTTATACTCAGCATTTCTTGTAGAAAAATACTTTGGCTTTTTATCATCATCATTTATTATCTATGTTATTATAGCCCCAAGGTTAGAGCCCAATGTCAGAGACAGCATCAAGACTCTCCAGTCTTGTAACACTAAGGCCATACTGAAAAGGATGACCATTGCCTCTCTGCCACATTGGTGTTGCAAAGGAGAGTAATATTGTGCCAAAACGTTACTTGTTTTAGCATCAGGTCCCCATCAGGTAGAAAACTACCACCCTACGCAGTTACCTAGCACCTGATGCTGGAGACAATACTGTTTTATAATGACAACTTCTAAACTGCACTTTTTAACCAGTAATTAATCTTTCAAAAACAGAAAGCATGTACAGAAGATTGAATGCTTTCAATTGCTCTAATCAAAACCACATTTTCATACATCTATATACATACAAACAAATGAATGAGATCTCTTAGGAACACATCCTGGCTATTATGCAAAATCAATATTTTTTAGTACTAAATATTTGCAACAAAGTTCTCATTTAATTGCAATCATCTGGGCCAAATTTGTTTTGAAAGGATGAAACACTCAGGCTTCCTTGATGGCAATTTATCTCTCAGTAATTTGACACAGGATTGGAATATCTGATCGTTACTTTGTTGAGTTGTTTTGCAATGATGCGAAGCTACAGTGAATAGTCTAATCTAGTGTTCTGGGATGGGGATCAGACAGCTTGGATTCACTCTTTTTATGTAGTTTGACCTGCTATATCATCCTAAACAAGACACTTCCCTGTGCCTCTCCTAGATATCCTTCCACGTCATTGCATTTTTGTTCCATTTCTCATCTATCCCATACGCTGTCTTGTTTCACTTGCCATACAATCAGTATTTATAGTGTACTTATCATACACCATTGCTTCTAGGCTATAAATTCTTTGACTTTTACCAAGTAAACATAGTCCTGATAGAAGAGCCCACTATTAGCTGTCCATCATGAATCACAAAATATACACCTGAAGAGATATAAACATAGTATAAAATGGGGAGGGGTGGGAGGGAATAGTGCACTTTCAGGGGCAAGCTGGAGGAGAAGAAGGGGAAAGAGCTCATGTGCTTCTTCCAAGCCTTATAAGATTTTATAACAAACTATAACAGAGACCTTGCTTTCAGTGGGAATTTCTGGGTGATATTGTAATACCTGTAGCAGGTACCGTTAGATATACAATCTCAAGTTACATTCCAGGTTTAGTATTTTTAGACTATAAAAGTGGCCCTGATAGTATTTCCTTCACTGATTTTTAAAGCATTTATAATTAGCTGCCAGAGCAGTTTTAGCTGCTGACTGGAAATCTCCCAGCAAGGTCCCTATAAATAAATGGTTCAATAAATCCTGGGATCTTCTCTTCATGGAAAGATTTGCTTTTATGAGAAGCAATGCCAGTAGCAAATAACCAGAAAAATTACCTTTGTTTATTAAACGGAGACGCACAAAAGTATTTAAGATGTTATACTTACTTAAACCTTACCAATTTTTTATTCATTCTTCTATACAAAGTTACAGCTTTGCTTGGAGATGTGTAATATAAAGTTGTTATTTTTGTATTTATGATTATTTTTATCATGTTTATGACATTGAAGAGTGTTCAGAACACAAATATGGCTGTACACAACACTAAAAATGCTTATTGCAGGTATGCACAAGTACTACTTGAGGCAATCTTAAAGCACATCTGCCTTAGAAAGATCAATACCACAAGGGAAAATAATAGTCTTTCTTTCTTTTTTTTTTCATGGCATGTCTAGGTAGGTCAGCAAAGATGAGATTTGAAGGATCGCAGTGAAAAGTGTTTCCCATGTCCCAAGGAAAAATATGCCGCAGCATGAACATTGAAGAGTTATGAAAAGCCTGAATCTTTTTTTCCAGCTTATTAAAGCGAAGATACAAATTAAGTAGTAGTGAGGAAAAAACATCAAGCTTGTAATCTGTAACAAGCTCTTACCAGACCTACACATAATAGAAGCACCTTAATAATGCAAAGGCCTCTTAACATGCCTGAAAAGCATTCAACATGACTGACACAGTGAAATGTGCTGTAAAAGCACAATTACCTGTGAACATATCAAGTCTGATCAAGCTCTTTTCATCCTTGGTTCTGAATACAAGGAGTTGTTTGTCTACACACCTTTTCATGCTGCTCATTCTTTCCCAGAAATACAAACTTTTCACAGAAGCCCATGTCAAAACACACATATCCACAAAAGTGTATGCACACATATATAAAAAAGCTGGGCTACAAAGACCCTTTTGGGGCCACGGAGCAGCAGGGCACGAACTGAGTGTTACAGTCAAAACCTAGGCATTAGGTCAGATCACACTTTTTTATCAGAGCTGAAGATACAAAGTAGTGGTGGTGAGGGATCATGGAACCAGAGTTCTTCTTTAACTGCAGAAGGAGAAAGAAAAAGTTTCCTTGGCCAAAATGGAGGAGGCTGGATTTTGCCCTACAGGACCTAATTAACCATCACCACCTCTCTAGCCCTTATCCAGCCTCACAGCAAGCTCTGGCAGCAGCAGAGACAGGATCTATCAATCTTCCACTCACCCATAGCCCCTGCTAACCCCACCTTCACCTGAAGAACTGAAGAGCTAGCAAATTTCCCCTTCCGCCCCCCTCTCTCACCAGCAGAACTCTAGATTGCAGCCCATGAGCCACATTTCTCTCAAACAAACTGTTCAGCCTGTGAGATATCCTGAGGGGTACTGAAGCAGCAAATGCAGGCAACCCAGCAGCACACAACAAGGTCAAAAAGGGCACAAATAGCAAAGGAAGACATGTTCAGCATAACCACACTTGCTCAAAAGACATTGTGGATTGAATACCTCTAGAAGGTAAGGGAAAGGCAGAGAGAGACATACTACCTACTGCTTTTTATCCCTTCTATGTCATCTGCCGTCCCACCAATTCTGCTTCTTGCTTCACAGTGGGAGGCCTTGTAATCATGTCCCTCTGCAGAGAAGGCAAAGGTGACACAAGCACTAGCTGGCAACATTTGAGAACTGTGATGAGGAGTGTTCATGCAGTTGCTGAAGGTACTGGTCTTTACTTTTCTGGTTGGGATGGAAAAACCCTCCTGCAGACTCACAGAGGTTTTGCAGCATCCCCCCAACTCAGAGGGCATTTGTGATAGCGGTGACCAATCACCTACTTGCAGTAAGCTTGTCAACTACATATTTCCACATGACATGCAAAAGAACAAAGGCAAATTGTGTACACACTCCTGTCCTGACCAGGTATGATAACACTAACCAGCAGCACAGGGGTAGGCAGCCTTTCTGATGACACAAAGAGGTAGTCAAATGCCATAAAAGCCTCTATCCTGGCATGGAAACAGGCAGTCACTTCAGCCTGTGAATCAGAGCAATTGGACACTGCATGCTCTCCTGCAAAAATCTCCCTAGATATCTGTAAGCCTAAGTGTTTCACCAAGGCATCCAGAACAAACTACAAGGCTTGTACTGAAATGAATTCACAACTGCACTGGATTGTACTGAAGATCATGCCAAGTGGTGCTCATACACTTCAGGAATGGACACAAAGTAAAGGCTAGATGGCTTAGCATAAGAGGGAGGTGGATGTTGGTCAGGGAGACCTCAACTATCTTGACCACAGCCAGCTTGCCCATCTCAAACTAGCTAATGATTAACCAGTAGGTGTCAGAGACCACAGCTTGGGCATCAGTGAAAATCATGCTCTTGAATTTAAGTATGGGCTCCCAGAAGTTTGCTCAGCCATTGAAAAGTTGTGGTGGCAGCTTATAGTAGAGGGCCTCAACTCTACCTCTCTCTACCTGCCAGTTCTGCACTGTGGACACTATATTTCCCCTAGCCTGGGCTTAGCTCCTACATCCGTGGAAGTGTTTAAGGCCAGGCTGGATGGGGCTTTGAGCAACCTGGTCTAGTGGGAGGTGTCACTGCCCATGGAAGGGGGCTGGAACTCGATGATCTTTAAAGGTCCCTTCCAACCCAAACTATTCTATGATTCTATGATCCATAACCTCTGACTGGGACAGAGCAGTGCAACGAAGAGAAGGTTCAAGAAAATGAGTCGTAAAGAACTGAGGGAACATTGGTGACATGTCATTAAGAGTTTCCTCCAAACCATATTCTGCAGACATGTGATTTGCCCCTCCCTGCTGGACCTGCCAGTGTCTAATGACCAAACCAGGACGTTGGCAGGAGGTGAATTAAGTGAAAACTGCCACGGTATTGCTCATGAATCTGGAAGAACAGGACAGCTAGGATGTGGAACAGAAACAAGCCGTAAGCTTAGCCAAGGGTAGAAATGGAGCTTGATTCCACATGTGAGACCTTCTAAAGGGGATTACACCAAAAAAGAAAATACCTCTAAAATCATACCATCATCTCCATAAGACAGATGAAGGGGGACTGGGACAGAGCAGTGCAACGAAGAGAAGGTTCAAGAAAATGAGTTGTAAAGAACTGAGGGAACATTGGTGACGGGTCATTAAGAGTTTCCTCCAAACCATATTCTGCAGACATGTGATTTGCCCCTCCCTGCTGGACCTGCCAGTGTCTAATGACCAAACCAGGACGTTGGCAGGAGGTGAATTAAGTGAAAACTGCCACGGTATTGCTCATGAATCTGGAAGAACATGACAGCTAGGATGTGGAACAGAAACAAGCCGTAAGCTTAGCCAAGGGTAGAAATGGAGCTTGATTCCACATGTGAGACCTTCTAAAGGGGATTACACCAGAAAGAAAAAACCTCTAAAATCCTACCATCATCTCCATAAGACAGATGAAGGGGCAGCATAGTACTTCTCAGTGTGATCTGTTGAAAGGTCTCCTGTTCTGAAAGAAGATATTCAGGGGCATAATTTTATTTTGGACAGGTTCAGGCTATGTGTCTATTTGGGATATTTTGCTTGCAGACCAGGCTAGAGCTAATCTAAGGAAAAGCATCTGAAATGTTTGAAGCATTTAAATTTTTAGCATCACCTACTTCAGTCTACTTGATCTGCTCTTGCTGTGCAAATGAAAGCAAAGCCTGGACATTAGTCTAAGACCCTGGACATCACTCTCTGCATATTGGTATTCTCTCAGCCCTAGCTTTTGAAGGAACCAATTAGTTCCCTCTGAGGATAAAGTCAGAAGTGTTTCAGATGGTCCTCTTTCTGCCCCACCCTGCTAAGGATTGGTCCATGGTGGTTTTCCCTCTCAACAATCCCATTCATCTTATGGTCCATGGTGGTTTTCCCTCTCAACAATCCCATTCATCTGCTGCCACAATCCGAAGTATATAACGTGTATAGTTGGCTTTTGCCAAACCTGGCACTTATAGCAAGATGTGGCAGAGGACTTAACCTTTGTCGAGTGCACTTTGAGCTGAAAAAGTATAAAAATATGCCCTACAAGTGCACTTTCTAGGAACTCAAAGAGATCCATTCCAGGTGCTCTATGGTGTGAGTACACACTTGGTGCTCAACAAGGAGCTAGTCCTGAGCAGCATAGGTAGAGTGTGCAGTTCTCACCGCCAAAGTTTTCTGTCTTCTTGCACTTATTGTCTGCATCTTCCTGCCTAAATAATTGCAGCAACGTCAAACAAAACCTTCATATTCACTAAGAAAAAATTCTTAAACATCTGAGTTTCAGGAAATGGCTTCAACAATTTGTTTCTAAGCGATTAATCACAGAATCACAGAATGATATGGGGTGCAATTTGTTTCTAAAGGATTAATCACAGAATCACAGAATGATATTGGGTGGGAAGGGACCTCTGGAGATCATCTAGTCCAACCTCACTGCCAGAGCGGTCCACCCAGAGCAGGTTGCACAGGAACATATCCAGGTGTTTTTTGAACTTCTCCAGAGCCAGAGACTCCACCACCTCTCTGGGCAGCCTGCTCCAGTGCTCTGCCACCCTCAAAGGAAAGAAGTTCCTCCTTGTGTTTAGACCGAAATTCTTATATTCAAGTTTGTGCCCATTTCCTCCTGTCCTTTCCCTGGGAACCATTGAAACAAGACTGGCCCCATCTTCTTGACACCCTCCCTTTAGGTATTTGTAAGCATTGATCAGATCGCCCCCTCAGTCTTCTCTTCTCCAGACTAAAAAGACTCAAGTCCCTTAGCCTTTCCTTAAGAGAGATACTCTGGGCCTCTAATCATCTTTGTAGCCCTTTTCTGTACCCTCTCCAGCAGTTCCCTGTCCTTCTTGAACCAGGGAGCCCAGAACTGGACACAGTACTCCAGATGGGGCCTCACCAGGGCAGAGCAGAGGGGCTGGATAAATCATTTCTCATTAATCATTTCTCATTCTCCTTTCTCATTTAATCATTTCCCTTAGTTTTCAGTCTGCAGCGGAGGGACAATTTTCACATGTTAGCTGGCACAACCAACTTTTCAGCAACTCTACACAATCATTTCTCGTTCTCCTTTCTCATTTAATCGTTTCCCTTATTTTTCAGTCTGGAGTGGAGGGATAATTTTCACATATTAGTTGGCACAACCAACTTTTCAGCAACTCTACACATCAAGCTTCAATGAATTTTAACTCAGTTCTTATTGTAAAAGATTCACATTGTCCAGGAAGGGCCTCTATAAAAAGCTTATGTGTGCATATCTTACATAAGGTAGATATTACATATTTTTATCTATGTCTACTGCCCATGCAGAACTTAACAATATGAATTTTTGGTTGAATCTACTCATGTTTAACCAACTATGTATAAGAAATCAAAATAAACTCAGGAAAATCATTATTCTGGCAGGGAACTCTTTTCTAATCATTTCCCAGGAGCCCATGCTTTTCATCCACATTAATGGTCACTCAATGGGCAAGTGAAAAACCAAGGAAACCTCTTGAGAAAAAAGTGCAATTCAAGTGCCAACATCTCTCCTAATAAGTACATAGCAATTTTACATAGAAACTGGGCACTGTAATGAATGCCCAATAAAACAAATTTGCTGTATAAAGTGCACAAGCAGGCATTTGAAGAGGTTCTGAGTGGATGGATACTAGCCAAAAGCAAGTAACAGGGGAAACAAAACACCCAATGATACTTAAGTGAAGTGCTTGCATGGGGCTGGACTGTCAAGTCTGTGCTCTTTTGTGCTCTGAAAGATCTGCCATTTTGTTCAACTTGCTGCAGCTGCATGACCTGATGGCAGGAGAAGGTGCTCTGCCTGCCCAGTGTTGATTCCCTCGGCTTCAGCTGATTACTTTGCCAATCAGTCAGATGCAATTTACAATCAGTTTTAAGATCGCTCATCATTTCCTATGACTGGCACGCTGACTCTTTGAACAGAACAACAAATTATGGCCCATACCAATCAACAGCATAAACTGGTTTCAAGCCTTCTCTCTTTGTTATGCAGCGGTGTGTATCTCTCTCTCTCTTTCTGGAGAAGTTGGCCACCCTTTGTCAGGGGAAATGGACACAATGGAAGTTCATACACACTGGTAACATGAATTATTGGACTTACACTTACCACAGGATTTGCATTTAGGATAATACTGATAAACTGAACCTTCCTAAACAAGTTCCACTGATTCCCAATGCAATTAATAGAAAAATAGCCAACTGTTCCAAGCAGCTGCTTGAGAGGCAATGGTGGGGTGTGTGTGTGTTATCTCTCTGATTCCACTGGCTGGAAGACACATTGTAGGAGTCTTGGATGGAAAGTATTTAAATTTTCTTTAATTTCATGATCTCATATCCCAAAGTATCCAGAAATGGTCATGATGTATGCTTTTAAGTGCATGCCTTGCTGCTTTCAGAAACTGTAAATCCAACCTAAGACTTTATGGAGGAGAGGCCTGATAGTCACACCCTCATTGCTTTTAACAAAACTACTAGTATTTCCTTACACCAAAGACTGAAATATTAACATCTTGAATACAACTTCTTGTATTCAAGCACTGACATTCTTCTTTTGAAGGGAATCAATGCTCTGACAGATAAGGCAGAAGATTCAAATCACTTACTCAATTGTACCTCAGTCCTCTGATCTGTTTTCAGACTTGCCTGGCAGTGCAGGAAACACCTTTTACAATGAACCTCAGGAGTTAAGTCGCAGACAATCCTAAATCACGTGGACCTGAGCCAAAAACTTATTCAGGGGCATTAAAACAATTCAATGCACTGGTAAGTATTTGGGACATGTGCTTTATTTGCCGCAGGTGCTTCAAGCTGGAAGTATGCCAGGTAAAGATCTCTCATAACAACCCTTCACCCTGTGTAAGCAAGGACATGCTCCTTCAATATATTCATATAAAAGTTGGGAGAATCAGAGCATCAGAATGCTTCAAACACTGAGGGAAGCTCCAGTGACTCCTGAACATCAGCAATAGCAACAGCAGCTGTGGCTGTGGTCAATAAGATATTTGTCTAACAGAATGTTAAGCTGCTTTCCTATACAATCATTATGCAGTTGACTGATTCAGATGTTTTTGTATAATTGTCTTGCTTGACGAGGAGTTCATTCTTGTCTCTGCATTTAAGATAATTTCTCTGACAGCCATATGGACAGAATTTGTTTGTTAAAAAGCCCACTCTTACCGTGAAATGGCTTTTGGAAACAGCAACTCCTTTTTTTTCTTTCTTTGAAGAATAGGTGGAGTAGGAGAGAAAAACATCCCTTGCCATTTATCGGTAATCTGACCACATATTTTGGTCAGTTTTGTCTGTAGGCTTAACCTGGGCTGGATATTTTGAATAGAATTATGCAAAAATAGCATGATGCTTTGAAAACTGGTATACTCTAAAAACAAACAAATCATACCTAAAAAATTACCAGCAAAAATGGGAATCTGGCTACTGCTGACAAGTATTCAGAATAAAGCATTTAAATCCCTTTGACAAAGCTTCTACATCTAATTGGTAAAGAAATTCTATATTAATGTAAACTAGACAGGATAAAGCAAAAGGAAGCATGGAAAAGAGATGTTGTTAAAGGGTGAAGCCTGTATTATTTTTTTAACAGCCCTTAAACATATTTATAAAGAGAATTGTTTTCAGAGAAGAGCTTGGAATGTCAAGTCAAGATGGTTGGATTATTTTCGTATCTTTCATATACCTTTGTGGTATGACCTTGGGCAAACATTTCTGTGTGTCAGCTTCATATGGGTAAGACAGAAATGCTTCTCGCAAAGCTAAGTACAAAAAAGTCATATTACACTTAAAGACATCTCAGAAGAGGAGGAGAAGTAAATCTCTATCAATAGAATATGACTGAACCTGTCAATTTACACCAGGTAAGAGCTTAGCCAGCCAATGTAGAAGATGCTTGTACCTGTAAGAAAAATACCTGTGCAGTAACATCAGTCCTCCTGTTGCCTGACTTAAAAAAACTGTTCAAAGCAGAAGCAAAAAATAACATCTCTCAAATCTGAGTGTCAAGAGTGTTTTCCTGCTGTTTGCCAAGGATCCATTTCGGCAATATCAAGGAAACACCATCTGAGTGTCATCTTTCCTGTGTACCATACACAGGCAGCTTGTTGTCCTGCCCCTTGTTAGAAGAGGATTGTTTCCGCTAGGCAAGAGTTGTGAGTATTAAAGAGTATTAAAGTACTAAAGAGGTTTTTTTAATTTTATCTGTATGTCTTAAGTGCAAGGACATAATGAAGGCATGAGCTTACGCTAAATTTCCGTAACAACAGCTATTCGTGGTTTTGTATTAGTAGCTAAAGCATCAAAATCAACATTAAAACACATGATTTCTCAAAGTTTTTTTCCTATATTACTGTACAACAGTACAATGTAAAACCGTCCATACCACACATGCAAATCACTGCACAGTGCAATCTCCTAACCCTGCACTTTACTGTAAAAGTGTTTTAACATGGGAGACAATATTTTTCTCACCTTACAGATGAGTTCCTTTCCTTCCTAGCCTTTCCAAGGGGGGATCATCTCTGATACACCACATATATCATTTTCCAGATGATAACAACCCTATTAATTATTTCTGTTGCAACTAATGCCACAGACAACCCAAGAAAATATTAACAGCAATTAGAATTCTACATCTCCAACACACTACAACCGAAAACTCTTCCCACCTTAAAGTTTTTTATGTGACTTATTTTCTGTCAATCTGTTCTTTTATTCCCTGTCCCCCTGAGGCATCCAGTAAGCACTCCTTGAAAGTTGTTTCAGAATCACCCCAATGCTAAAGCACTGTTTTACCCTCAGCCATCCAATCCTTAGCTCCTGGCAATTAAAGTCTGAACCAGAAGGCATTCAGCTTCCACTTTACTCTCAAGCATGAAGAAGTGCAATCACTGCAGGAAGCTGAGCATCCTTGTCAGAAGCAGCGGGAACCTCTGTCTTTAAAACGTTACTATCATGCCACTGTCACTTGTTCTGGATTCCAACATACCATGATGGGGTGTCTGGTGTCCTGGGAATCTGTCTCAGTCATATTCAGCAAGGTTAAGAAAAGACTTTGCCTGTTAAAGTTTTCGATCTAACTGGTGAGCCTTGGCTCATCTTCTGTTGGCCTTGGTGCACTTGACTGTAAATAAGAATTTGGGCAGCAGTCTCTTATCAAATAAACTTTCAATACTTCTCGTCCAAACACTCATTCTTTTCCAAAAGCTTATACATAAAAACCCTGATTTAGCATGTTCCTTAACATTCACCAAAACACTCTTACTACTTGTTGTGTAATGGATAAGGTTTTTATTGTTGGGATAAAAAGATAGATGTTTTGACCATCTTTTCTATGAAGTCTGAGAATTTCCTTAGATTTCAAAGATACAAATTAGGATGATACATCCATCTTTCTAAGCTCCAGAAAACACTAAATCTCCCCCATCTTGAATAGCTACTTCATTGCAGATTTTTATGTTTTTGGAATTTGACCAAATGTTGCTTAGTTGTTCTTTTCAAATAAAACTCACTGCGATTCGCTCATTGCAGAGAAGGATCCCAAATGCAAAGTGAACTTTTCCACTGGCATTTTCTAAAATGCCAATCATTCCTGGCAAGCATTTTTTTGCTTATTATAAGATTAAAAAATACCATTTGGGGAAAAAAAAAATATTTCTATCTACTGAATTTTGACAAAAAAAAAATTAAAAAGTATTTGAGTAGCACACAGGAAATTCTACAGGTAATTTCAATAGTTTGAAGTTTTGGCTGAGGTTCAATTCACATTTTGATGCAGATTGCCTGGATGATTTTAAGCTGTTTTGTCCAGAATAAAGTCTCTTAGGCAACTACATATATAAGACTTGTAGTTGGAATTCCCCAGTACTCACATTATTGGAGTTATTTCATAAATTACAGATGATTATATGAAGCACTTAAAGCAGTAGTAGCAGCCATGTGAATATCTTAGGGAGCAGAAATCCACCATAATGATGATCAACGTAGATGTGTCCCTTAGTGTCATAGGCATTGGTCCAAGGACATTGGACTGCACTGCAGTTCGCACTACGTTTCCAACGTTCTTAACAATTTGATGAAGCCTGCAGTTGCTACTGTAAAGCAAAATAATAAATAGAAGAAGAATGAAGATCAAGAAACCAGTAAAGCTGGGAAAAAACCCTTGGAAAGATGCATGAGGCCAAAAATCAGTTAATGGAGCTGAGATTTTCCCTGTAATCTTCAGTTCAGGAAGAAATCACCTAGTTTTTCCCCAAAGTGCAGTTCCAGCATGCTTGAGTCAGGAAGACAGTTTTCTACTGACAACTTGCTCAAAAGAAGGTGACTCACCCTGGGGGGAAGCAATAATAAAACCAAGTAATTCCGTTGCGGCTGAATGTATAAACAGAACAACTTAAAGATAGAGGTAAAATTGATAGAAATTTAAACTACTCAGAAAGAAACATTAATTGGAATCAATATGTAGTTGTGAAAATGTTTGAAAGACCTAAATAATTACAGCACTTAATGTTGTTGTCTTAAAGGAAAGTAGAAAGGCCAGCTAATTAAATTGTCTTAATGTGAACAATAAGGAGTAAAAGCTGCAGTTTTTAAATGTGTTGGATTAGTACGCTGACAAGAGTGAGAAAGCAAATTGTTCAATGCCAAGAAAATTAAACTCAGAAAGGAGAACCCTACAGAAATTGACATTACTTAAAGCAACTAAAGTAAACCCCTAAGAAAGCAACAATATTGTTCTTCTAATATTGACCCATGTGCACACCAAACTCTCTCATCTACTGTATTCTCATTCTTAGATGGATTAGCCTACCCCTGTGAATAATACACTTAATTGAAAAGAACAGAATACCAGTATTAGTTTTAATGGCTTAAGTTGGTACAACCTCTGTTCAAAGGATCCAATAAAAGACTCTGTTATGTTCCAAGCAGGTACAGAAACTCTTGCTGGAACTATGTAAAAAAAAAAAAAAATTAAAAAAAAATAACAATATTGTACCAGTTCAACACCACACATTTCCCCCAAGATTCTTCTGGCCAAGTCAGGTTGCAGCTGATGCAACCCGCTATCATTTAGCAAAAAGCATTGGAGGGAGAAGTACTGACTTGGAGAACGGTGTCTGCCTTTAAAGAACGATTGCTTATATTCAGCTTTTTAATTCCTTGGTACATCTGAACTTCAGTTAGAAGTGAGGCTTATGAATACCAAATAATCAAAACCATTACTATTCTGTAGTAAAATTAAAGAAAATAAATTAGTTATTTTTAAAAAAAAAAAAAATCCATGTTTGTTTCAGAAGATTTGACTTTATTTTTTTTAAAATGCAAAAATAAAACATCTCCTTAGCTGGAGATTATGGCACTTACTGCATATATGCTGCATAAAAGCAGTATGCTTAGGCTACATTCAGAGGCACGGCAGGTGAAGTTAGTGGTCTGCCCTGATTTCCTACATTGCAGTCACTCCCACTAAAGGAGCAGTTGGGGCACTTCAGGGCTCCCATTTTTCCCCCACATCAGAAATGACCTCAGAAGATCTACACTCAGCAGCTGGGAAGCACGCCATTTCAAAAACCTGGTGTTGCTTTGTCTTCATGAATTTCAACATTTTATTCTGCTGCTGAAAGACTGGATAAGACAGTTTTTTAGTCAAACTTCAAGTCTCGATTAAAAACAGGTACCCTTACTTTAGAAAAAAAGGAAATTCAGCATCAAACAGTGCTCAGGCTTGCACAAGTTCTCCCTCTTGGATCTGAATTATCACACAGCATCTTATTGACCGCTATGTCAAAATGCCAATTTCTTGTTTGGAATGTTGGAAGTGAAAAAGCAAATCAATATCAGGAAATGTCACTTTTTCGATTAAATAGTTATACTTGCTTACAGAGTATGGGAAAGAATTAATTACAACAATGAAAAGAAGGTGAGGATTTTTTTGTTCAGAAAACAGATAATTTACTCCTTAAGAGGTTCTATGTTTGAGCTATGAAAAAAAAATTAGATGCTTCTTTTCATTTCTAAAACAATTTTCTTCAAACAAAATTATGAGGGCTGTTAATTTGTGTAGTGGAGGAGTCTTTATAAATACTTCACTCAGTTCCAGTAAAAAATTTCAGAAGTCTTTAGTTTTGAGCAACGATGCAATAAAGCATTCAATACCTCTTCACATGGAGAGTATTTTATGAGATATAATTTAAGAGGATCTTCCTTCTGTGCAAGTGCCACAAAATTGATGTACATGATGTTAAAAGTCTCCTGGCCAAGAGAATAAGAGATTTAAGGACTAATTAAAAAAAAACCAAACCAAAAACCAAACAAAAAACTACAGCTAAACTAAAACTAGAACTAAAATCCCAACAAAAACCTCAATTTCGTTAATAAAAAATAGCTTAGAAGTAAGTTCATCTCTCAGAATGATTCACTGCAAAAAAGTTATAATATTGTGATGCAAAAGAAAATCAGACAGACAAAGTGACATTGGTCTTTTCTTCCCAAAGCAGGAAATGAGGGCATTTGGATTCTCACCCTGAGGTTTAATTTTGGACATGCCACTTAACTTGCCCTGCCCCAAATCCCGGTGGTGTATCATTCATCTCTTCTGTTAAAGGTCTGCTTCTCTTTTGCCTTTTTGACAGAAGTAGGCTGCAACTCCTCTCCTATGAGGACAGGCTGAGAGAGTTGGGGCTGTTCAGGCTGGAGAAGAGAAGGCACCATGGAGAATTTCTTGTGACTTTTCAATATATAAGAGGGGCTTATGAGAAAGATGGAGAGAACCTTTTTAGCAGGGCCTGTAATGACAGAAGAAAGGACAATGTTTTTAACCTGAAAGAGGGTAAACTCAGATGTGACATAAGACAAAAAAAAAAATTATGATGAGGGTGGTGATATACTGGCACGGGTTGCCCAGAGAAGTTGTGGATGCCCCATACCTGGATATGTTCAAAAGGGCTTTAAGCAACCTGATCTAGTGAAAGATGTCTCTGCCATGGGAGAGGGGATGGATTAGATGATCTTTAAAGGCCCCGTCTGACCCTAACTGCTCTGTACTTCCTGGTATGTGTGGCTTAGTATGGGAGGATGCAGAGGTCTGTCATGGTAGCAAAATGAAGAGGGAAGCAACATCCTTGGAGGATGATATGACTTTTTCATGTCTTTGTGTGGGGAAGAAAAGATAGATCTGCACCAGATAGAGGGTTCCAGTAGACATGAATCTCTAGAGCATGACTAGTCTGGGAGGCAAATTGCAGGTGAATGATGGTATTTTAACAAGCAGCCTCACTGAAACTAATGGAGATTGATATAAAACAGAAGAATATATATTTCTTTAACATGGTGGCTAGTGAACCTCTGGATTCTTTTGCTATAGCAGACTAGAGAGGCAGACAACATAATTTGGTTCAAAAACCAATTACACAACTTTGTGGGCAGCAAGGATTAGGGATGCACATCCATAACTCCTCAACTGTGATGCTGGGGATCGGAGGATGAGAGTGGCAAGGGTGGTGTATCCTCCCAGTGTGATGTCTTCGACCAACTCCTGCGAGAGCAGTGACCTAGATGTACCGTTGTTCAAACTGTGGGTGCTTTATATGTGTCATACAGTGAAATTAAAATTATAAGCTCTTTGGGTCAGAGGCTCTCTGTTATACTATATGTATATACGTGCCAGCCACAATACAACACCAGGCCAGATCCAGCCACTTCAATTACTAGAAAATACAAATAGTGGATGTGGTCTGCAGCTAACAGATAAAATCTGATCCCTCTGTTGCATCTAATATTCTCTGCAACCTCTTTCCTCCCCTGAAGAACTATCAAATTTACCTGAAACTGACTGACAGAAGTGGGAAAAATTCACCGGGTTTGCTCATGACTCTTTTCCTCATGAAACAAGGATAACCTCCCATCACAAGCCCCCTTGTCAAGAAACTGCCATGAAACTTCACCAGCAATCAGGGATATCTGGAAGGAGATGAAACTCACCACAAAGCAAAATGGAATAAAAGAAAAAAAAGAAAAAAGCCAATGGCAAATATTCGAAAATCATAGAAAGACATATCATTAAGAATAACAGCTTGATTTTTGATGTGCCAAAAAACTCTCAAAGCCACAAAGGAACTGTGTATACCTAGCCAATAAACAAAGAAAACAAGTTTATACTTTATTATATCTTCCTGAAAATCATGTATGTATGAGGGAGGGGTTCTTTTAGGTCTGTTTTCAAGCACATTTAAGTGTTTAATATCAACTCTATTTGTTCCTTTGTGCTCACCGATACCTATCTTGGCACTTTAGAACTCTGAAAAGCAAGCTCTACATATTGATTCTGTGATTATTTCCTAATAAGTACTTATGCATCTTAAAGCCATTGCTCATGCAGAAACAATATGATATAAATACAGGTTACTAAGTCTTGTTAGAGTTCAGCAAGATTCTGAAAGACGGTAAAGCTACAACCAGGAAAGTTTGCCTGTATTTCAAAAAGCACAGAAACCCATTTTTTCCTAAGTAAAAATGACAGAAGTCTATCAAACTTTTCAAGCTTACTGTGGAAAAAGTCAGAGATGTCAATCACAACATCCAGAAGACAATTCCTTTTTGTTACAGCAAGACTTGCTACCCAAGAGTCAGGCTTCTTGTTACCACTCGTCTTTCATCTGTTGCTTTTGTGACCCTAATTTCAATGGGAAAGCTATGAACATAGTCACAAATTTTTAAGAGTGGAGTTTCTCCAAAAGGAAGGAGAAGGCATGAGCAGCTGGTGACCACAACCCAGACAGCAGTGACAACCTGACCACCAAGGATGCAGTCCCAGCATGCCTGAGCAAGATGATCCAAGCCTGGTTCTGCAGAGCTGCCAAGAGGCAGGTTCCACCAACAGACTAACCATCATCACATAAATGGGAGGTAGCTAGTCAACAGTTCAGGATGAGCAAGGGCCAGGGCTGAAGACAGCGACATCTATAACACAGTTCAGGTCCCAGGGCTCAGCTTAAACAGGGCTCCTTGAGCAATGGGCAGAGGGTGCCTGGGTGGGATTCCCAGGTGAGCCTGGTCAGGTCAATGAAGGTCCAGGAATGCACTCAGAACCCTTAAAAACACAGCACTAAGCTCAGCTGCAACAGGCTCAAATTTCTATATGCAGGAGGCACCTTGCTCTGTGGTGTATTAAACGGATAACCTTAATAGCAGGTGTATCTCACTCTATGTTTTTTCTATCATTATTTATTGTCATTCCACAAAACCTTGTATATTGGCTTATTATATTCCAAGTACGCACATACTTATGGGCAGGAATAGTTAGCACAACTTCACTCTCAACATCTGTAGATAAACATACGTAATGCAGCATTTTGGCATAATGATTGCAATAAACAAGGACAATGATATTTCATTCCATTTTCTCAATCTAATTGCACAAAATCTACGACACATTTTCAAATGCAAAACCACAGTAACTTCCAGAACATTTAATAAAAGGAAAACATATTTGCTTATTTATCATCCTACTGAAGACACTGGCATTGCATTTGCATAACATTTTAAAAAATTTTTTATATCTTTGGCTGTTTTTAGGTTTTGAACTGTTTTTAAGCAGAGAAAAGGTATATATTGTTTTCATTTAAACTACTCCAATCTCCTGCTCTTTCATTATAGATACATTTCCTGTTTTCTTCATATTCAGGAAAGCTGTGATTGATTGGAGGATGCTATCTTTATTCTCAGCCCTTAGGATAATTAACCCTGAAACACACAATCAAGGCTTTTCCATTAGTATGTTATACCATAGGTCTGTATTTCTGAAAATGCTGTACACATTACCCTACAGTCATCCTTGACACTTCATTAACAGCAGGCACAAATGTTTACAGGGTGAGAAAGACTTTGCTATAGATTTTTTTACTAAAAAGATCCCATTCTTGAAATTTCACTACAGCCTGTTTTGGGAATTATCACAGAATGATACTGGGTGGGAAGGGACCTCTGGAGATCATCTAGTCCAACCCCACTGCCAGAACAGGTCCACCTACAGCAGGTTGCACAGGAACTTGTCCAGGCAGGTTTTAAATGTCTCCAGAGAAGGAGACTCCATCACCTCTCTGGGCAGCCTGTTCCAGTGCTCTTCCACCCTCAAAGGAAAGAAGTTCCTCCTCATGTTTAGGTTTGAGCCCATTTCCTCCTGTCCTGTCCCTGGGCACAACTGAAAAAAGACTTGCCCCATCCTCTTGACACCCATCCTTTAAGTATTTATAAGCATTGATCAGATCCCCCCTCAGTCTTCTCCAGACTAAAAAGACTCAAGTCCCTCAGCCTTTCCTCATCAGAGACATGTTCCAGGCTGCTAATCATCTTTGTAGCCCTTTGCTGTACCTTCTCCAGCAGTTCCCTGTCCTTCTTGAACTGGGGGGCCCAGAACTGGACATAGTTATTGTTTGGGGTTTTTTGGCTTCTCTACCTCAAGAGGAGCAGCCAGGCATAGGTTTGATACCTGCCTCTGAAGGGCATGGTTGTGAGCCAGACTGGTCTGGAAGTCACACATCACTGAACCAGAGCTCTGTGCCTCTGATGGCCTTAAAAGAAAAAAGCACAGAGGGGCACTAAGATGTATATGAATCTCCCTGCTCACATCTCGCGTCTGGCTATGAGCCATATCTCCATGGTACGTATTACCCAGTAATCAGACTCTCTTCTGGGATCCAGTAGTCTAACAGACTGGTCAATGGTGAACACTATAACTCCTAAGACTCAGGAGACTGAGATTTGGCTATTACCCTGCACTTTATACTAAGGCACTGATGACATCAGGCACGCAAGAAAAGAGTTCATAACTTCTAGTAGAAATATCGATTCTTTTACAGAAAGCAACTGGTGATACTATGCTCTGCAGGATAGCTAAACTGTTGTGAAAAGAAGGAACTTTGGACTTTTTATTTTTCTTTTTTCCTTTCACTTTCAGCCTACACTGTGATAACAGCAGGACTAATCACTGGATTAGCATGTTATTGCTTTGGAAAGCTCAGTGTATACATTTGCAATTCTAAACAGCTTGCAGTGGTCTAACTATGAAATTCACAGCGATACTGTCAGGTCTAGTGAAGGTTAAAATTAAAAAAAAATGTACAATAATGAGAAGCCTGCTTTTTCTGTCATTTTTGTATTTTTCAGTCTTGTTCTGTGCACACTGAGAGTGGACAGTCTACTTTATTCTTAAAACTGAAGCTATTTATTAATATTAATAGCTATTACTAGACTATCTCTGGAATGAGGAACCCTGTTGGTAATGTTCTGAATCTCTTATTTCTACCAAACTTCCCAGAGAAAGATAATATTAGAAGCCAGTCATACACCATTAGCTTCTTGGTATAGTGATTTCTCATAGGAAAATACTTTTATTATTGTAATAGGAATTAACACATTAGAATACAGCACAGGTGAAACATTTGTTTATTCTGCAGGACACTGGTGGGTGTGAATTCCTTTTTAGAACATTTTAAATTTGCATAGTGGATTGGCTTGGTGGGACCCTGAAATGAATGAGGAGAAGCTGACTGGCTGGACAGGGAGCAGGAAGGGAGACCAAATAGGAACAGACAACCTGTAACCAGAGTTCCATCTCTCTTTTTGCTTTTTAAATACATTTTATAGAGCATGGTAGACTAAGATACCTTAACTATAACCATCCTACAACACCAATCTGCTTTTTTTCTACCTCCTTACAAAATTTTTTTTCAGATAGTTTTGTATTTTTATATACACATTAACAATGAAAGGACACCATTCTCCATTAAATTACTTTTTTTTAACAAAAAAAAATATTATACTTTTTATAAAGAGAATTCACATTTCAATTTATTCAGTGTTTTTCTAAAAGCTTAAGCCAGCACATTCTTCATGGCTGTGAGGAATGAAGGCTCCCCTTGAAGTTCGTGTTCTAAAGGACTGAAGGAGAAGGGTAAAAAAAAAAAAAAAAAGAAAAAAAAAAAGAAAAAAAGAAGGGAGTGTGGAAAAAACATAAAATATAATTCCTATACCAACCAGCTTGACAGAGCTGAGGATCAAAAGAGGCTTTCATAAAACATAAATGCGAACAGGGCAAGGGGCTGTGTCTGACCTCATGAAATCTGTGCAGTGCTTAAGGGGCATTAATAGGGGCCTGAGGAGTTGCTGCACTCTGGGGTGAAATGTTGGCAAAAAAAGGAAGTTTAAAGAAGTAAGATAGTAAGCCAATCAATGCTTGAATGGAAATGATAAAGACAGCATGGTAGTAACAACTTGTGATGTGAGACCAAAGCAAATTGGACTGGCAAAACACGAGGACAACCTGTAGGTGCCCTTGCACACCCAACGTTATTTCACTCATCAGTTCTCTGGACAAATAACTTTTTAATAATAGAAGAAACTTACTTAAGACTCTTAGAAGGCAGTCAACACATCAAAGAAACTCTAATTTGTCATGTGCTGTTTATTTTCATGAGAAAGTCCGTAAAGTGGAATCTGATAAGAGAGCCAAGGTACTAAAATATGAAAATCAAAGAATTAACATCTATCCTGGTTCCTTGGCTGAGGCTGTCAAGAAAAGAGCTTGTGCTGATCACACAACGTTAGTTAGTTTAATAGCTGCTGCAGCTTGTTAGTTTTCATTAAATCTCAAGGGTTAACTCTAAAAAAAAAGTTAAATCACACCAATTTTAGAAGACTTTCTTTAAAATTGAAGAAATTAGGCTCATATGCTTATTTTCAAAGGTTCCCATAACATTGGATTTTGCCCTGCTTTTACATTGCATGGTTATTTGACTTCTAAGTGTCTTTGGATTGAAGGGTTAAAGGAATTTCATTCACACTTCATCCTGAGAGAACAGTCATTATCTAGGTGTTTAATACTTCTAATGTGTAGTACACCACCTCACGGCTTCTGTAGTACATTTGGTATTAACACATCCCAACTCACTTTTCACCTTTCAAATTGTTTGTGTTTATATTGATTTTTCAAATACTTTACCAATAATTTCTCACCTGAAGTCCTCAAGAGGTACCACCCTCACAGGAAAGAATTTCTTCCTAATATCTAATCTAAATCTCCCCTCTTCCAATTTAAAACCGTTACCCCTTGCCCTGTCACTACACTTCCTTACAGAGTCCCTCTCTGGCTTTCCTGTAGGCTCCCTTCAGATATTGAAAGGCTGCTATGAGGTCTCCCCGGAGCCTTCTCTTCTCCAGCCTGAACAAACTTAGCTCTCTCAGCCTGTCTTCATAGGAGAGGTGCTCCATCCCTCTGAGCATCTTCATGGACCCTATATGAATTGAACATATGAATTGAAATATGAGAAAATGCTTCAGGCATAGCTCTCGTCTGATGGCATCCTAATCAGTTTATCTACCCCATTCCATACATTAAGAAGCATCACATATGCTAAGAGTGCTCTGCTGTGCTGTCAGATGCCTCTGTCCTGCCACTGTGAGGATACTGAACTGGCTGAAAGCTCTGAGTAGAGCTAAACACAAAATATCCCTTCTATTCAATAAAATCTTTGGTGGAAATCAGTCCTCATATAGCTACAACCCAATTCTACTTTTATTTGCTTGTAGATTTAGCCCTCTGTAAAGCAGAATACTGAAAATCCATCAAATACATAAAGGGTTTGTGTGGCCAGGCAGAATGGTGAGACTCAGCATGTTAATGCTTTACATGCATCCAATAAAAATTCTTCAGTCACTGTGGTCTTTTCTCAAGGCAAAGCATTTAGAATAAAATAATTAAGCTTGAAATTCATGGCGATGGAAATTTTGAGAGTGATTCATTTATAACTTGGCTACAAGTAATTGGTGTGTTGTTCTTCTCTATTGGTTTTTCTTAGTTACCTCTTAAAACAGAATGTCATATCATTAAATCTGCTCCATTGGTATCTGCCATCTTAACAGTGTATTAGCCTGTATGTTTATGAAGTAAATGTGAAGCTTTTCATTTTCTATTCTTCACTGCATTTACTACTCTCACAAGATGATCCTGTGTCATCCTTTTCCAAGTAGAATAGTAACATACCCTGCAAATTATTTTTTTCTTTTTTCTTTTATTAAAGATTACAGCAGCGCAAACTATCACTTTATAAGAGAAAGGGTAGAAGAGTTTGGCCTAGGTGCATGAAAATCAGTTTTTCTTTTTCAATATGGACAATTGGCATTTTTCAGAGGATTGGGTTTTTGTGGGTGTTTTTTTCTTTTTGTTAGAGAAGTATTTAAAAAATCAAGTTAGAAGTTGCTGAAAACTTTTCAGAACAGTTTTCAGTTAAAAAGACTGCACAGCTTTGCCTGAATCAAAACATTTTATTTCAACATTTCTCTTCAATGACATTTTCAATTTTGAGTGTCATTGTTTGCAGCCTGTGCTGACACAGTAAGATGGTTTATTTTAGCTTCATAATTTCAATACCTTTTTGTTCTGACTTTTATAATATGAAATCTTTAATTGCAAGGTTATATACATTATTTCCTTGACCAGTCTTTTTTGCCTTACAGAAGTCCTGCACCTAGAAGAAGGAAGAACAAAGCCAAGAAGAAATAGTCATCCTCACTGCTAATAAAGCAAAACATTTCAATGACGCGAAATGTTGGAAGGGAGAGAGCAAAGCAAACTGAGACTGTCAGGGTCACATACCCTGCCAAGGCTCAAAGCTATGATCAGAAGGTCATCTATGATGCGAAGAAATTTTGTGGAAAAAGGATGCTTTTTAAAGGTCTGTGAAAGAAGCCCTAACTAGGGTGACTGCTGTGACAGACCAGTAAAATGTTCTTGTTGATAAATGAATTAATAGTGACATAGAACATTAAAAAGATGTCAGCATGATCTTACACGACAAGGTCAGAAGATGACTAGCTTTCTGCAACCCAGTCAAATCAATTACTACAGCCCACTTCAGAGGTCAATTCCTTGCCCTCACCATGATCCAGGTCTACACTGCAACGCTACACACAGGGGAACTGAGTGATCTGTGACCAGCATGAATATTGCCTAAACAACGCTATGAACAAAGACAGCAGTGTGGCACCAGGCAACACAACACCAGGGCTGGAGAGTACAAAATTAATGGGGAGGCACTAGAACTGGTTGAGTGGAATGGCTCTTCATCCTCTCCAGATCCTGCACTCTTAAGCATGCATGATACATTCACAGTCATCAACCACAATCATTAAATATCATTTTGTCCTCACAAACTAATACTTTAGCACTTCAACTCCATCACAGTTTTTTTCAGGTTTCAACCATCTTCTCTAAGATATGCTCCCCAGATACCTTGGAATTATTAAAGATAAAAAACAGATAGGAGTCTTGCAATGCTACAGGCGTCCTCTCATAACATTTCCAACTTAGAAATGGACCAAGCTTGCTTGGCATGCTTCCTGGCAGGGTAAGCTAGTATTTTCCTAGTGAGATCTTTGATCCTTTCAAAGGAAAAGAGAGCCCTGAGTTTTATCTTACACTCATTTTTAAAGCTTTCGCTACCAAAGCAATGTACATGCTAAAGTATTGCAAACGCTCAACAATATTGAAGTAATGTTGGAATTCAGAATTTCAGAAGCCGTTCCTGATTCCTGCTGTACGAAAACTGTCAGTCATGCATGGCTGTTGTAACCAGGTTGAAAATATAAAGAGCTGGGGAGTACATGTGTAATTTTTGTGTCCACTGTGTCTGCCAGGATTTAGAAGTGTCATGTTGAAAACCAACTACTCTCTCCCCCAAGGACGCTTATGTTGAATTTTTAATAACACAAATGCTTCCCTGCACTATTATTTTATTTCAGTACTTTTGCATAATTATCAGAGCTCTTTCTAGGCACTGCCAGTTTTTTAAAGCTCAGCCATGCTGCATTATAAGTAAACAAGGCATTACAAATGTAGTCTTTGTGAATACAAATTGTGAGCAGCGTGTATGTACTGACCCACAGCTGAAAAGTCTGTCTAGATGTGATAGTATTGATAGATAAAAGCTACCATGCAATGAAATAAGATGATCCCAATCTTCATTTCTTTACTAAAAATATGTATTTTTATGTACAGTTTTAAAAATGCAGTATTCATTCACATAGTAATGTATAAAAAGTAAGGTATAACTCCTATAAAGTACTTTTAAAGTACACACAGTGTATCTGCTGGATAATGAAGCTCTCCATAGTGTAACTAGGAAATGCATTCTGGGATGATCTGTAAACTTGGATTGATTTTTCTCCTTTCTCTTAACTACCTTCACTGCCATTTACCATAACAATCAAAAAGGCATTTAAACTAAAAGTAACTCCTCTGGCTCACTCAGTTTGTCTCTCGGCTTACTGCATTTAATGTTTTCTTTCTTTACTTAAACTGACATGAACCTGAAGGACAAACTATAGCCTCACATTCCCGATTCCAGCAGATTATGTACCTACAAGATTAAGAACAAATGTTAAAAAACCTGAAATGGCACAAAAGAAGCCTGTGATGACTTGGTTAGCAGGGACACAATAGTCGTCCACAGCTCACAGTAGCAATAAACTGAAGTAAAAGGGACCATCTTCCCTTTGTGGCAGGCTCAGTATCAAGTGTTATCCACTTACTGCGTGCTTGGTCAGGCAGTTCATTTGCTCATTAATATGGTCTTATATGGTCTACATTTTTTTTTTCTTTGGTCTATGTTTTTCACTATCTTCTTAGAATAAATAGGATGCAAAAATAGCAGTAAAATCCTAAGCACATGGATTGTATGCTTTTTTAAAAAGATCTTTACAATCTCAAATAATCAATAGATCTTTGAAGCAGTTTGGTGACTTAGGTTTCATTCTTTGCATGAAAAGAATACTAAACCACTGAGAGAAAGCATGAATTCACTTGAGCAAAGTTAGTCAGCTTCAGATACGACACGATGAGCAGGGTGCACTCAGACCTTCCTCAGTTTCAATGCCATTGATACAACCTCGTCCTGCAAACGTAGTCTTCCTCCCAGAGCTGTAGCTCCAAGAGAACCAAGGGAAGAAATGCAATCTGGGGAATGCAGAGTACACATGAATGGATGAACCATTTCAGTATTTTAACTATGCCATTAAAGTTTCCATCATCAGTTCTAAATCATCCATCAGACACATTATTTTTTTTTTAGTTCTTTCAGTGTGTGGCAATGAAAATCCCACTGGGACAGGAAAAAATGCTGGAATAATGGGTACATTTTAATATATTTTTTTTTCTGTGCATCACTCAGTGGCACTCCAGTGAAAGCCATATGCATCTAAACACAGTGTCTGTGGAAAACAAATTAAAAACTAAATAAGCCACAAACTGAAACAGGAATCAAACAGATTTGGAAAGCAGAAAGGAACATTGATGAATTGCATGCTGCTTTTCCCTCATAAAGCAGAGCACTGTGTTTGAATGCTGGCCAAACATTCTCTTTGTGTATCAGTTGATCCGCATGCCTTAATATCATGTGTTAATGTCAAAAAATTCAAGTATGCATCTGCTTAGTAATACACATTCCTCAGTACAAAAGAGGGACAGGTATCGTGATGCTCCCAATTACTTAAATCAGTGGGGTTTTTCTCTTTTTGTTCCTGAACCTTGGATTCAGAATCAGGTAGAATAAATACAAATCCCGAGTTTGTATACAGATCGCTGTTACTACTCTGCTGCTCAGAGTAGGTAAAAACCCCATACATTTCAGTTAATATATGTAAAAGAAATGTTCATTTCCCAGAGATTTGAAAACTTGATCCTTTGTTGGAACTTCATGACACAAACCTCCCAGGGTCATCCTATACTGCAAAAATGCTGCTATGATTGAGCTCACAGATGTTTACAGACTGTACAAGAAACTTCCTGGAAGTAGAGGTGTAGCTTTAGAAACTAGTTAGTTGTTTAATGGGTTTGGTTTGGTTTGTTGACACTGTGTATCATTTTAATCTTCTGAATGTATAAATACAGATCCTAGTTATTATCAAAGTGAGAAAAAATCTGTGAAAGGTACTTGCATTGGCACTGCATTTGCACAGGATTTTCTTTACAGTAAGCTCCCAAACTAAGCCTTTGATTTTTTCACCTTTCTTTGTGATAAATGATTCTTTGAAAACAAATCTGTAGCTAGTGTTTCACTGGTACTTAGTGGCAGAAGGTCTTATAAGTGTTTTGTAAAGATGCACTAGCTGCAACCACAATATCTTACTTTAACATTGCAATACTAACTTCTTCAGCAAACATCTATTTGGTGGGATTAAGTAGATATTTTCAATAAATTATTCATTAAATAAAATCCTGGGATAGATCTGAAAAAAATGACAAATTTTGACTAAATTTGATAGATAAATCATTACAGTACTAGGGGAAAAAAATATCCCAACCAATAAACTAACCAACCAAAAAACCAACCCAACCTCCCAAAAAGCATGTAATATGTTTTGGTGCAATATAGGGCACACAGATATCTGGCACAGCTAATACCAATTTCCATACAGTATTGTCTTGATGAAGAGTTGACAGCAATTCCACCTCCCTCATCTGATGCTGGAAATCTCTTGAAACCCAAAAGACCAACTTCAGATGAATCTTTCTAATTAATCTGAGTGGTGAACTAAGTCTGCTATTGCCTGTCTTGCTGTTAAGTCAAGGTTTGGATACTTGCTGGTCGCTTGGTTGAATGATGTGGAAAACTTCATTCATATATCTTTGAGTTTGCAATGAGGTAGATTAAGAAAAAGATGGAAATTCTGCTGCCTCATCATTAGAATAAGTTAGGTGGGTGCAAAAGATATGTTTTTCATTGGAAGGAATAACCAAACTAGTATGGGTTGGAAACTCAGTAGAAGTTTGGAAGGCTATGTCCATTTTTAATACAAGTTATGAGAAAAACTGTGAAAAGGGACCTTTTCAATTGCTGTCAGTACTACTTTTCATCACACAATTATAGCATTTTTGGGTTTCATTTGATGTGAAATGAAATCAAAACTCTTGCTCCATTAAAGCAGAAATTCCAAATTTTAAAAAGCTTGAGTTAATGATACTGTTTAAAAAAAAAAAAAAAAGATTTTTCTTTGCAGCTGTCTATGGCCTTTCTGTATTTCCAGGCTAGCAATTAATTAAGTTGGTTCCATTTGGTTCCATTCTCCAGCTGTAAAATGGGGTGGGTTGCAGTAACCTGATGCAAGAGATGCTCACAAACAGCACAGTGAGGGAAGTCATCTAAGTACACCAATAACTGCACTCACCAAAGCATTTAATGGGAAACCTAAATCCCATATAAGAAGTTGGACTTCTTCTGAGTTCAAAAAGCTAATTAATCTTTGTATTCATAACAGTTCAGAGGCCCCATGGGGCTGATGTATTTTTAAGAGTGCTGAGGGATGGCAGGTGGTAGTTTTCACCGCTGTTATCAGCTGTGATCTCGTACATTGACAGACAGTTTCTGTAGGCTATTTTTCCCCTTTTCTTAATTACTCAGACTTTGTGAAGTGCCCTTTTTTCTTTAAGCAATCAAGTGGTATTTTTTAGAGAAAAAAGACATACATTGGTATAGACTGCAGGAAAAAAAAATAAACACAGCACAAAACAGCTCTTAATATGTGACATAGAACGGTTCTCAGAAATCCTTTAGAATAAAAAAAAAACCAAAACAAATCATCAACCAAAGATATGGAACAAAGGGAACAAGGAGATAGGAAAAGTTTAGGCAGGATGTTCTTCTGGGGGAGATGAAATATATCCTCATCTATCAACCCTCCGATCAGCCTCACTTTTCTTCCCCTTCTCCCTGGAGGGAAAGAGGAGATTTGCTCTGCTAAAGCCAGTGTGTTTCACTGATAAGTAATGCTTACTTTGCTGAGGTCTCACTGCTTACTGCTCTTGCTGCTTTAATGATGCCGCTATTTATTCTGCTTTCACTGCAGGGAAACAAAGACTTTGGCTAAATTTCCTTTGATGTCCTGATTTAATCACCTTGCATTAAACTGCTGCATTTTGCAAGGAAAAGAGAAATCAGCAATGAAGTACATTTTCTCCTTACCAAGTCAATGCACAAGTAAGAAATCTCTTTGTAAATCAGATATTTCTTTCACAATTAGAAAGAATCTTACCTGTTCTCTGGTTGATTTGCCAGCAGAGTAAGTAGCTGAATGTAGTGCTATGTACAGGGACAATATTTTAATTCCCTTTTAGCACAGACTATGAGTGTTAAAGAGAATGGAGGGGGCATTTTCCAATGCTTTGAATGACTTCTTTCTTATAATACACAAATTATAAAATGTGAGAACATTTTCCAAATCTCAGTAAAAAGTCAAGCTTTTCCAAGGCTGATTTTGCTTTTAATTGTGCCTTTTCTCTAATAGTTTTACATAAGTTTTGCAATTCAAAAAGAAGCACTCAACAATCTACTCTTTATTCTTCTTTATGAAATCCACGTCCCATTGATGGCAGCACACAACATTTGTCACTATACATATTTGCAGTTTATTTCCATTCAAAGGCACAGGTTTCTCATGTCTGTTTTTCAAATTTATTGTAACATCATTATGCTTTACTATGGGTAAAGACTACAAATCACACTGAAATATGAAATAAGTTTTTATGTGACTTTTATTGAACAGGATAATGGATAATAATTAAAGTGCCACAAACTTGTCTCAAGCGAGGCAATAATAATAATAATAGAGTACAAACTCTCAAAAGTGATGCATGGAAGGACTAGCTTCTTAAAAAACAAACAAAACTACTGAATGTTCTTTTTGTTTTATTTCTTTGAGCTGCAAATACTTTGCTAAGTTGAAGAAGAGAAAGCACACCGCTGTTGAAGCTATGAGATATTTTTTAACAGAGATGATCACACTCAGCCCTGCTTCTGGCTGGAAGTGGGGACATGGAGCTGCGGCAGCTTCACCTGAATTCAGTATTTCCTGACATTCTGCCTTAGTTTTGATGGTCTTCTGGTTCTTTCAAAGTCTGGCCGCTAGCAGGGGGTTTCAGAGACTGGCACACAGGCTTGCTGGGAAGTGGGTACACAAACACAGTAACCACCTTCACCAGTAACAAACCACAGAGTAATACAGTGGAGTCTGGTTTTTTTTTTTTTGAGAAGGAACAATGAAACAACAACAAAATTCTGTATGATTCAATATTTCCATAACAGAACCTTCCCCTAAGAATTTACTTTTCACCAGCAGCTTTAACATCTTTAGCTTTCTAATCTGATTTGCTAGGGGAAATTTTTTTTTTCTAAATATTATAGTTCTTCAAGGACTCTCTGGATTTGTTTAAATTACTTCTGAGATTTCCCACTTTTCAGTATTCTCCATGCCCAGAGAAATATCCAAAGGTTATCCCAAATGATAGTGGAATACCTGAACCTACTCATGGTCCTTTGTAAGCCAGTCTGATGTTATATTTTCTTTCAGCTCCTTAGGCTCTGGCCAAGAGGCTTCTTATATGCAACAGACACAAAAAAAGTGAAGCAGTACAAAGAAATAATTTGATACATTTTTTTTTACCAAGGGTCATATCCTTTCCCTTAGCTATTTTATTATTTTTATTGAGCTGTAAATGTGTGAGGTTAAGAAATGTATATATGTGTTGGAAAAAAAGAATACTAAGGAAGAAAAGTTTTAATTAGGATAATTCACCTATAGATGTAGAATGGAAAATTAAATTCAGTGGAAAAAAGCTATCTAGTGAATATAAAATTATTTCAGGAGGAAATAATTTGATATAAACTCTTTGTTTTAATTAAAAATCCTCCTTGTAGTAAGAACTGATGTAAACCCAATTTTTTTTTTTTTTTTTTTTCCTAATTGTGAGGAATGAGGTAAAACCTTAAATATGTTGAATTTTGTTTTTTTCTTCCAATAAATATTTATTTTATTATATAGGGCATTATTCAAACTAGTTAAATTTCATGGAATGGTACATTTGAGCAAAGGCACTGTAGTAGCAGTCTGTCTCTCACCACTTCTCTCCATGACTTGTAAAACCATACAAAAACTACAAATGGTGCAGAGAGGAGTTGTTTCAGTCTTTGAACATTAACACACAAGTTTGTACGTATACGGATTCAGTATGTCCTTCAGACTATATGTGTGCTGACATAATTGTCCCTCTACAAACATGAAGGCAGATAATCCCAGCCCTTGAGAGATTTCAGTCTAAATTAAACTGTTATAACTCAGATGATGGGGAATAATGTGTGAGACTAAAGGTAAACAGTATTGGTAAAGAAGTGGCTTTTGGATGATAGTATGACTTTTACTGTTAGAAACTGCATTTTTAACCATAGATTATAGAACAGCAAGGTTGAATATGACCTCGAAAAATCATCTGGTGCAAATTCGGTGGGAAAGACAGCCTAGATGAGATCAAATAACACTTATTTGTTTAATCCAAAACAATTTCTTTCTTTCTAGAAGAATTAAAAACATTCAATGACAGCAGCAGGTGCTATGGAATAATTCTATACTTTGGATCTTTCATTATACGACTTAAGCAGTAAGCATGAAACTAGAAAACTTTAAAATAAAAGTCTGGAGGGAATCTAATAAAATCTAGATTATTTCAGTCATCACCATGATGCTCCCTCAAAAACACTGATTTTATTATTTGCAAAGAGGACAGACTTGCGATTTAAACAATAACAAAAATTCCCAGAAGTCATATTCAGGTATTTTGGGGGAAGAAGTCAGATTATTAAATTTTAAATCACAATTTTCATGCCATGTCATTGAATTAATTATTCCTTTAACTGTTGTGCTTCTTAAAGCTCTACAAAACTGTCATACCTTTCATTAAAGCCGCAGCTTAATTACCCCTAAAATATATAAGGTGAATAAAAACATCCTTGGCAATGAAAATGATTGAAAATGAAAAATTAATTTAGTCTTGCCTGTGAAAAGTGTGTTATATGGATTGGAGACTGGAAAAAGGACAAAAACCAAAGAATGCTTAAATGGCACGATAACTTCTTAAAAGTTTTTGTGTCAGTGATTCACAGGAGGGATTGTGCTAAACTGCCCCTCCTCATTTGATCCAAATCAAAAATCACTTGACACCAGGAACTATGTCTTCAATGACCTGCATGGGTTTTATAGCAAGACTTTGTTTAACTTCATTACTTAGTAATAATGTGGGCCAAAATATCACTGAAATTTAACTGACAGCACTAAATTGTGAATTTTGCATTTAGCAGTGAGGACAGGTGAATAAACCAAAAACATCCAGATAGGTTCAGCTAAATCAAGTAAATGTCCTCATTCTACCTCAATATTTGGATCCCAGAAAAATGTTTCTTCTGGCTTAATGTTTCAGAACGATTCAGAATGACTCAGAAAGATTGTAATACCTTGCTAAATATGTCTGCTTTCAACATTTCAGCACTAGCTATGTGAAGAAATTGTAAAACTGTATTTGCAAAAAACAATTCCTTGGTTGTACCTGATGAAGATGCACAGTTTTTTTTACCCCTGGATAGACTTTACCCAAAATACCAGATGACTTTATAAAGCCATCTTGAAGACACACTGCAGGCAAATGATGCACATGTTCCTATAAAAGCTTCAGCTGGACTTCTAAATATTGATTAGTTCAAAATTCTTGTTCAAATATAATGAGATGATAATCTTATCTCGTTTTATCTGTATAAGGGTTAATCCTCTAGTCCAAGTTGTTCACATAAAGGCCTTTTATCCTTAATGATACAGGAATTAAAAGCCCCTTTAGGGAATGATTTGGCCCATCATGAGACAGATGCTCTAAACAACAGAAGTGACTCACCAGCTACACGGGTTAATTTATCTCTGTTGATTTGAGCGGGAATTTCTAGCATATGACAGCATGCTGTGCTTAATAATAGGTATATTCATTATTATACAGAAGCCAATAATGTATATTTAGCTATTTAATAAGTATACCTGGAAGTACTTTCTATTTATATAACACATTTCTCAAGGGAGAAAGGGAGGGCGGATAATTTAAGTAAGCAACTACTATAGATATTTCTCCCAAATTACTTCTATGCCTTCAAAATTAAAAAAAAAAAAAAAAAAGAAAATAACCAAAAACCAAACATGTTTCTCTGACTGATATTCTGGCTTGATGATTTTACTTAATTATTCAGAGGAAATGCATTTTATTTTTCTCCCCAGAGGATGGAAGTCTGGCTGAGGGTTGCAGGACAAATTCTTCTATGTTCAGTCCGGTCCTGAAAAAAAGTTGGGTATTTTTTAATTTGAAAAGATTATTCTTTTTTTTTTTTTTTTCCCCTTAATAAAGAAAAGCGGATCTCTGGATTGCCAGACAAAGACAATAAAAAATTAATATATTATTTTTTAGTTTGGTAGGTCTCTCAGGAGAAAGAAACAGAATTAAGACTAGAACCTTTATTTTAAAATGTTTAAGGATTTTATTCACTGATCATTTAATGACAAATGAACAAACATTTCTTGAAGCACTTTCAGTTATTTCAGAGTTTTCTACTCTAACTTTTGAGTCAAGAAGACACCATGCTATTTATTTCAGACTCAAGTATGTACTGTAACCATTGGGTATACTCCAATAAAAAATGTGAATATCTGTTCATATTCTACCTAGATTGTTTGTCAGCCAGGCAATGAATGAGCACCAACTAAATTCAGAGCCAGGATAGAACAGTACTGTCACTGGCGATGGAGGAAGCTCAGTGATTGAGTCACCAAACCCAGCAGCTCCCTGCCCAAGAGGATGTATGTTGCGGATATATCAGATATTAAATTGTTCATTTGATTCCAGCCAGGTTTCAGCTTTGTTTGTCTCATGACATTTTCAGGCGAACCTTTGCTGAACTGTTTACCCTTCTCAAGGTAAATCACCCTCAGAGCAACACAGTCTGTCCCTGCTGAGGAGAAATGAAGATTTTTTTCCTCATGTAAGACCAACAGCAGCAACATCTCTGGCCCATCCTCCCCATCCTGGGAAACAAAGCAATCATTTTTGCTATTACACTTGCTATCAGCATAGCACAAGTCTGCCAGCTTCCCCTTTTCACCTCTCCCAGCTTTCTAGTTTCTTGTCTGAATGCACTTCAACATTTTCAAATTTTCCTTTTGGTGGATTCAATACTCAAATAACTATTACTTTGCAATGCACACACAGTAACCCCAATTTTCCATTCACTGGATTTTCTTCATTTTCTGAGCAAAAAATAGTACTTCATTACATATCTATTCATCTGTGCGCTTGGTGAAATGCAACATTATTCCAGGCAGAATCTGGGTTATTTATTTATTTGTTTGTTGGAGAGAAAAAAAGGAGATGGACGGGTGATTAGAAGAGTGTTAAAGCATGGGATTTTTGGAAGGAGGGGTTAATATGTCATTATTAGTATCCCTTCAATGGACACCTTAGATCTCCAATGCAAAAGTTATAGTATATGATGATATAGACTTTTTAACAGCAATTTAGGGTGATATTAAAAATCATAGTTAAATAGTGTTTAAAAGTGTTTAATTGGAAAACTAACTCAAAGTTCAAAACTGCAAGAGGACGCTTGGGTTTTTTAACCCATATATCCCCTTCCTCAACATTAAGGGCTTTCACGTTGTAAAGCTGGTGTTATGAATCTGGAGGTTTTACACTAATTTTTTCTTTTTGTTGTTCTTCTTTTTCAGAAAGTGTAAAGCAAGGTCTGGCTTTGCTCTGGTATCAGGGACCACAGTAAGGCAGCCTCACCATGAGTTGACAGAAGAAATGAGGAGTGAGAGTAACAGGAGAGAGGACCTACCTTTGGCCAGGGCATATTTAGAATCACTGTCATTGAAGACAAGAGAAGACCACAGACATTTTGAAGGATACATTTCCATTCAGGAATTCTTTGTAATAGATATCATTCCACCACTAATACCGAAATAAAACCCCAACTGCCTTCTGCAAAAAAGTTGATCCAGCTTCATGGCTAATGCCCTGATGTGCAGGGTGTGAATTGTGGGAGCCACTGGGGATGCTGGGATGTGTGAACAGGAAGGAGGAGGAACTAGGATATGCCTGAAATAAGTAAAAAATCATCAGAATTGGCTAGTTTTCCCTAAGAATGCTTTGTGGTTTTGTAGAAAAATAAATGACTTGGATCACGCAGACAAATAAATAAATAAAGTTAGAAAAAAAGAGGCAATATATCCTTAAAACATCTTCAAGTCTTTGGAAGCATCCTATTGTGACTTCAGCTTTGGTTTGGTGTAATACTAATGCCTGTTATATTTAAATAAGATTTAAGATATATAGCCCTGAAGAGGAATCCATTGGTATTAATGAAGTAAAGTTATGTTCTTGCAGATAATTAAAGTATCATGATATGATGTTGCAATCTTGCATAAAATATTTCTGAAGATGAAAGCAAATTTCCAGGCTTTCTGATGAAAGATTTTTAATGTTGTTTTTGGAAGTTTCTTTACAGAAGGCATTTTAAGTTTACATCAGAATAAAATACTACATCCAAAATCTCTTTTTTTAGTTTTGTATTAGCTAGATACTGTCTTAGTTCATGAAATGTAAGAGTTTTTTTGTTTTTTTTTTTTTAAAAAAAACCCAACCTCATCATAATTGAAATCATATTTTTTGGTATTGAATAAACATATATAACACTGTGAACGAGCAGTGATTACTCAAGATGCTTTTGTTAGCTTACACAGTTTCATGACATGGATGCATCTTTGTTTTGGAGTGGGAGTGCAGCTGCACGGCCAATTATGCATTGCAGGATTACAACTGTGTGTTCCAGTTGGGAGGACCAGTAAGGACTCTAATTAAAATGGACCATGAGTCAAGAGGGAGACTCGTGCCTCTCCTTTGAAAATACACTCCTCATTTTCTAAGATAGCTGTTGTCTTCCCTACCCCTCCCTGCCCTGTAGGCACCAGGGGATAAAAGTCCATGTTTATTTACAAGTCAGTATAAATAAATCATAATAATGCTATAAGGGATAGACAAGAGATTGCTTCCAATACATTAAGTTGGCTGTATTATGGTATTAATACTCACACATACACACAAGGAAAAACAAAAGAAAATAAGATGGTATTTGTGAGAGAAGGGAATGGAAAAAAGACCAGAGAAAATACGAAATCCTCATACTTTTCAAAAATGTGTTGCTTACTTTATGAAATAATTGCAACCATAATTTTACATTCTAATATGTTGGGTTTTATTTGTTGTTTAAAAATTTAGTTAATGTAGTCATGTAATTAAATATAGATGTTTCATTGTATTATTAGGGAAATTAATGCTAATATGACACAATGGCAAATTACTGCTAAAATAAAATGCTCTTTGCATTAACATGATAATGGCATTTCTGAATATACTGAACATCGTGAAATGTTGCATATAGCAACAGAATCTTAACGTCTCTCCAGATTCACTTTTGTACATGTGAATACAAAAGATGAGGATTTTCCCATAATTCCTACATTTTCACTTGGAAGTTTCTGGGTCTTTGTCTGACCCTTTCAAAAAAATATTCCAACATGCATTAAAAAAAAAAAAAAAGAAAGAAAATAAATTCTAATTTAAAAAAAATGTACTTGCTTCTTCTGTATGAAACCAAGAAGTTTAAAAGTCTTTCAGCACATGGGATCTTGTGATCAGCGTTTGTGTGAGATAAGAGAGGCAGCAGTTGTGGTTACCTCTGTGGATGGCTATCCCTACTCCTCTTTTTCCCCCCGCCTTCCAGTTTCCTTTCTCATTTACTTTTTTTCTTTTTTTTTCTTCCTTTTCCTTTTCTTTTTTCTTTTCCTTTTTCTCTTTTTTTTTTTTTTTCTTTCTTTTAGATAGAATTAAATGGTTATATTTGAAACAACCACTGGAGGTTGGACCTGGGGTCTTTCAAGGCAGCCTTCATTCCTTTCCATTCGTAGCCCAAGCAAAGGCTAAATATGTCCTCTCAGAATAAACATACACTGGCACAACAGCAGGGTCCCTACCTTTGAGCAATCCTGTGGTTCCCTCATGGAGTGCTTGAATTTGAATTCTTTTTATATCTACAGCTATTAGAAAATACTCTAGTAAAATCTGAAAGGGTACTTGCTTGTTGGCTGTCAGGTTCTGCTACAAAGTTGGAGTGAAAGTTTGTTCTTTCCAAAAGTAAAGAGAGGCAAGAAATTTGTTCTATCAAGGCAGATAGATTAGATATTAGGAAGTAAATCTTTACTGTAAGGGTGGTGAGACACTGGAACAGGTTGCCCAGAGAAGCTGTGGATGCCCCATCCCTGGAGGGGTTCAAGGCCAGGCTGGATGGGGCTTTGAGCAACCTGGTCTGGTGGGAGGTGTCCCTGCCCAGGGCAGGGGGGCTGGAACTCAATGATCTTTAAGGTCCCTTCCAACTCAAACCATCCTATGATTCTATGATTCTAAGGCCATTCATTTCAACAGAGAAGATCCCAGCTAAAACTTTAGTTCTCCCCTTCATTTCTATTTTCCATGTACTCTTTGAAATAAGTGAAATGATGATTCCATGATTCTATGAAATGTCCTTAGATTGAGAGAACCATTTCAAAAATCTTTTCCAATATGTAGCTAAAATTTTGATACTTAGAATTTGTCTTAAATAATTCATACAGTTGGAATATTTGAACCTCTGTCTTTCATTTTTAGGAAGATGCAGCTACTTTTATATCCCGAGCATACTATTAAACCTTAAATATTTGTATGGCATTTGGTCACAGAGACTACTCTCTATAAATAGATGAACAAACCAAGCCCAATTTCTTTATGAGAATCATGTAATAGTCAACAACTGAATAACTCATTTCCTACTTATAGACTTTATTTATTATCTCAAACCACAGCTAAGGAGAAGAAATTAACCTAACTTGCAGCCACTGATTTTTCTTTGTTAGTCACTGAATTTTTTCTCCACAAACAACAGAAATGTGATAACACTGATTTTTCCATAAAAGAATGTCAATAAAATCCTCTTATCTTGAGCTTGTCCCAGGTATAAAATCTCTGCTGAGCAATGTTATGTGGCTCAATTTGCTCCGAGTTTTGCTCATGTGCATTTTATTTCTGGAAGTTTGGGTTGGTGTGTGCAAGGCAGTGGTCCTCCTTCGTCTAACTTTTGAGTAAGATCTTATAAATTAAATTATCTTAAAAAACAATGTTATAATAGTTATCTGGGTGAGATAATGAATGCATAGTGTATATAGTAAAGATATGAAAGAGGAAGCAAATTAAGGTTGACACAGAAACTCAATATCTCTAATGTGAAATGGTCTAAAAAGATTGCTTTTACTGTACTTTCATCAACTCTTTCAGGAGAGATTACAAAATTTAACAGAGACTTACAAAAGGTGCCACTTTATCTGATGGCATCCAAAAATGAATCCTCATAAGCAGACCCATTTCAGGCTATTTCTTTTCCTTTGAAAATTCGGTAACATTTCAGTGAGACACATTTAGATTTACTAAAGGTCTATTAAGCCAGACTGGCCTTGTACCTTTCTTGGATACAGTGCTTTACTATTTTTTTAATTTAAAGGACATAAGTAATATTTCATCTGCCTAGAATTTATGACAGCATCTGAAAGACTGCCAAACAGAAAATTAATTAAAATGGCAGAGATGGGATTAACAGAAATATTATAAGATGGAGAAGGGATTAAAGAGAAGAGAAAATGGAAGCTACTGGGTTGGAAAGAACTTATTGGAATACCTCAAGGACCAGTGTGGAAATAACCTAATTTAATATTTGTAACTATGGCATGACCTAAAGTGGTTCATTAGTCATATTTGCAAATGATGAGAATGGTAAAACATCATCAGTACAGAGAATTTGGAACATTGTGCAAGATGAACTGAATTGTAAAGCCTGAATAAGAGTAACAGGATGAAAATTAGCTGTGTAAATAACAAGGTTATGCTTTTGGATAGAAAATGAAATAAAAAAACATTGAGGGAATACCCTGAGACAATGAATATGGTGTAGTATTCCGATTACTTAGGTTTACAAAATTACAGAATTGTAGGGTTGGGAAGTGACTTCAGAGATCATCTAGTTTAGGAATGATAAATTCAAACCAGAATAAAGACAGGAAGAGACTAGTTGGATAGATTGGGGAAAATGAAATTTTATAAAATAAAACATAGGGCCACAAACCAGAAGCTTCTGAGGGGACAGGATCCTTTGTTGTATAAGCAAATGCATTCAGGGGAATAAACACCAGGGATTTAAAACAACTATTTCCCTTAAAGGCCAAGAACAAGATTTGGCACAGAAGGAAGATAGGTATAAAACAGTCTGAATAAATTTAGGACAGAAATTAGAACAAAGCTTCAGCCTATCAAGGGAACAGAATTTTGGGAGAGCTTTGCAATAGCACAAGAGGAGAGAAGGAAACCTAATCAACTTTACCAAACATTTCACAATGGATCTAATCAGTTTATGACTACATGATGTGATCACCTGACATAATACAGAATGGGATTTGTAGTCCTATTGCCTGCATTGCTGATTGCTGGAGTTCTCATGTTTGTAGGAATGTCAGATATAATTCCATAGCTATTCTTTAGTAAGCACAGTTATTAAAAAAAGAAGAGATAAGACAATTATTTTAATAGTTCCTTACTGAAAATTTCCTCTATACTCAGAATGTGTTAAAAATATCACAATTTTTTACATTTTTTTTTTAAACTAGAAAATTATTAGACTACTGAAAAACTACATATGGAAGAGCACAGCTTCAAAGAATGTATTGAATTAAATTTGTAGGACTTCTGTGGTGTAAGGGATTCATATTCAGCTAACTCTTACTCCAGTCCCCTCATAGCTATCTCCAAAATAACTCAGTTTAAAAAATTCCTAAAAAATAAACTAAACAACATAATCTTCTTCAAGGACTGAACTATAATTCATAAATTCTCATTCTTTTTCCTAGAGAATTACATTTCCACTGAAGCCAATGCAAACTTCTCATTCAATAAGTCTTTTTTCTGTATATTGAGTTTATAGGGCTGACTTCAAATGCAAATGCTTAGAAACATAAAATAAATGCAACAGATTTTAATCTGTTTTTCAGCTCAACTATATGGAAAGCACATCCTGACAGATGTCTCAAAGCAGCCAAAGGATGATAATAGACATTGAACAAAAGATCTAGAACAAACTAGTAAAAATTAACAAAGTTAAATACCCAAATCCCACTGCTACAACATGTCTCAGCTGAGTTGTTCTTCTCAGATCCCCTGTATATTGAAGTTGCTTGTTGAGAGGTGGGTCCTGTTTCTCAAGAAAGAGCACTGACAAATGTGTAAACAGTGCATGGAATCAGATATGTTGTTAATACAGAATCTCCATGAACCAACATGCGTCCCAGAAATCAAAAGTCATAATTTACCAATTATTACATCGGGAGTAAGACTAAATCTGAAGTACAAATTATTCGCCCTCTTTAAAAAAGACATTACACCAAACTTCTATCACAACGATGAGCTGTCATCAACCACTTCTTGTGTTGGGAAGGAGGTGAGTTTTCTTCTTGGCTCTGGTGGTCTTCTTTACCTCTGTATTTGCTTCTTCCATGAGAGCACAAGCTAGAGACTCAGATCAGTCTCTAGTAAAATGGGCTGTTGAACCAACCTGGACTAAAATTATCCAGATCTGAGTGTGTTTGTGTGTGTGTTTAACTGGGACCAATTTCCCAGAAGAACACTATACTATGTAATTATTCAAGTGTTTGCCAACTTCTGGCAAATGAAATTGCTTGTGGAGCTACTGAGCTAGATTATATTTGTAGTTCTGTTGTCCAATTTCTTTCAGAAGTGGTTAATTTTCCAAAAATAATTTCAGATTAATATAGGTTGCTTTACACTGTATCTAACCAACTCGATTTATTTCACACAAAACCCTTCTTGAAAAGTGCCTGAAAATCAGAATGTCATTATATTTGGAAATAAACTGCCAACTGCTCTAATGTGATGCTTTCAGTTCTGAGTCTCAAGAGCTTGCAGGATTTGAGGTTGAGATATGGTGTCAACATGGTCAACAACGAATAAATAAATGAAGAAAAATGGTATTTTAATGTAATGGCATGATGAGACCTACTGAGAGTGACCAGCCAAGACCTTGTTAAAGTTGTACTGAGCTCAATCAATGAAATCAAATGTTTTATCAGCAAACTCTGCAACGTGGTTGGTGGGCAAGTGCAACTGGACCGACTGTATGTCAGCTATTTTTCAAAATGACAGAAATAGTAATGGATCATCTGGAATGCTATTATTTAGTGCTAATGAATGATTGTTTGGTGATGGAAGAAAAATCAATTATGACAGCTGTGAGAGATGCTGCCCCCGTTCCATTATTCCAAAAATAAATAGCAAAGCTGCCTGCTAAGGTAGGAAATAAGTGAGCACTCCCTGTGAGAGGGAAAAGTTATACACAAAGAAGCAACTGAAACTTATGTTTACTGCACGTAAACGATAGTGGGGCCTTAAAGTAGAAACAGAAATCCTTGAACTACTGAAAAAACCCACAACTTTTACCTACTTATGTTGCAAGGAATCTACACGCTTTCTCTCTCCAGACAGTTGAATGACACTTCCTTGAGCAACAAACGCTTTATTTTTTTAAAAACCTTCATGCTTGAACCAAGGCAAACTATAGCTGAGAAGAGATGATGGGTGAGACATCACTATATGTGGACTGCTAAGAATTTAAGGAACAACAAGGGTTTAAAAAACAAGAAGACCCACCATTTAAAATAAAAGTCATTCCATTAAAAAACTAAGAGAAAAGCACACATTGGCTAACTTAGACGGAGCCCAAATAGGACTGTTCTCACTCCAAGATGAGATAACATGCTGCTTGGGGCAGGAACTTTGTGCAATTAAACAAAACTAAAAGCCAAATCTGATATACAATTTCAGCAAAGATAGTACACATTGTGTTACTCCCTTCTAAAAAAGGCTACATTTAATGCAAATTATTTAAGACTTTTAGGGGGTTTTATGTCTATCAATATATATTCAGGTATAGATAGATCAACAGATGGATAGATCGATAGAACAATAGGTAGATAGATAGATAGAGGTACATACATTGCTATGTAGATATAGACACAGGTATATAGATACCAGAGCCATCTGACAACATGTCAGTTGAATGTTGCTGTCCCAGTATAAAACTGATTTCCAAGGAAGATCTCAATTTCCATCTGCTTTCCAGGAATGAAGGAACCCTCCATCCCTTCCTGAGATCAGAAGGAAATGTGATAACAAAGCCACTGAATTGGACTCTGCCAAAGTTCACAGCTGAATGCTGAGTGCTGGTTACCTCTTCCTTGCTTCCTCAGTCCCAGCTCTTATGGACCAGACCCAGGAGACTATTGTCTTGTTCAACAGTAGCATGCTGTTGCCTGTGCTTTGCTCCTCTGTTTCTGTCTCACTAGTGCAGAGGAAGAGGAGGAAGGCAAGACATGAAAGGGATGAATTGAGTGTGCAGATGATCAGGCAGTGTCCACTTATGCATGGGCCATTTTTCTGGCAGTCTGCAGATCTAAGCAGGTGTGTTCTGTATGTAACACCAACCACACATGAACTTGTTTGAAGAACAGAACATACACGTGTGATCAGAACCTTGACAGACTGATCCAGCATCCATTGATTCAGCTGAAACCTTCCTCTTCATATGAGCAGACTGTTCATATGTCTGAACATATTGTGCAGACATGAGAAATCAAATTGCAGCAGAAATCTCATCTTTAGGATACCTAACCTGACAGGTGTCCACTGATAAATAGTGAAGAAATAGGACAAGGAAGAGAGAATATGCTAAAAATAATATGTTTATAAAATTTCATGAAATGAAGCAAGTTTAATTTGTGAATTCATTACTCTAGTGACAAGCTGCTAAAACATCAGTTGCACTAATGTGTCACAAAACTAGACACAAATTGAAGGAGACTAAACTTTCCATTATCTGAAACTCCCTTGGTAATGGAACGTGATTATTAAAGACAGTTGCTAATATGTCTTAGTATGAATTTATCTGGGAACTAATACCTTTGATTACCAATTGAAACTAATGTGTTAGTTATTTTAGCTCAATTCTATATGACAGCACAGCCAAAGGGAGGTTTGTCACCAAACTCAAGGGCACCAGGAGAAGGATATTGGTTTAGCTATGGGACCTTTTGAGGGAGCTATTACAAACTTTAATGAATGTAATATATAAGTTTATGCTGGAGAAAGAATTCTGGAGCCATACGAAAAACTCATGGTGTAATTATCATAGTAATCTCTTTAGAAAAAATGAAGTAATTCCAGGGATCTGACTAAATGTCTGCTAAATCTGGAACTACCTATGTTTTGCTGGAAAACCAGCCTTGTTGCTGGCTTTTTTCCATGTTTTCCATGGATATTTTCCATGGTATAAAACTATGGTAGAAAGTGGAAAGAGAAAAGTTAGGGCATTTTATTTCTTCAGAAGAGACCAATATGGATTATGGTTTCTAGAGTAAAACAAAGTAATTTTCTCATTTATCTTAGATACTTCTGGTGGCCCTAAGCTCTGAGTGCCCTATGACAGAGCCCTGTGGCAGTTTGCCCAATGGCAGTGCAAACAGGAGAATTTGACAAAGAATATTGGGGAAATATCCATTAAAGCTTCATAGTCAGAAAAAAACGTTTTTCAAGCCTGCTGAGGATATCATTGGCTTTGAAGATATACAATTAATAATCAAGGACAACTGGAGATCTCTTGCAAGCTTTCAGTTATAGATAAGATGAAAGATCAAGCCCCTTCATCGATATAATTTTGTTGCTGTTAACTTTCTTGTAGTCATTTGTCATGCTGTGACAAGATATACATAGGTTTCTGAGGACTTATGATGTGCTCAGATGAATATAATTATGTTAAGTATAGTCCAGGTCTTCTTACAGCAAATACAGGCTAATTGTCTTCTGACTTGAATATTGTTTAAAATTCTTTTTATTTTATTTTATTGATCCCCTAACTGAACCAATGACAATTAAAAATAAATGCTTGGGATTGATTCTCTTTATTTTCTATTTTCAGTCAAATCAAAAGTTTTACTCAACACAAAGCAGCCTGCTTTACTTTTGGTGTTTTAACATCTGCATTAAAAATATCTATTTGGCTATATTTGGAAATGAAATCATATTTAAGCTATAACAAACTGAAACATTGAAAATGTTGAACTGGATCAATATTGTAAAATGAAACAGCCTTTCCCGATGTTCATCTGTTCATTGGAATTAGCACACAGTGGCAAATACCTCGGTGAATTTTTCCAGTAAATAAAATATAATTTTGAGGTGTTTGTAATTTCTGTAAGCCTTACCCATGCCTATAATGTGGTTTATTAGTACTGTGTGTCTCAGTGGTCTGGTCAGAAACAAATTCAAAGTTATTGCATTTGAATGAAGTTCCTATTCATAGCTCCTCATCTAGGGTGAGCTTTTGAGACTGGATTAGTTCTATCTAACTTCAGAGACCTGATTGATTTACTATCATAGAGACACATTCACCTTATATGCATAACACAGGAGAAGGACACAGGACTGTCCTGAAGATCTCAATCAGGCTTTCTGGGCTCAAAACAAGAAAGCGCAGGTAGAACACAGGATGTAAAACACAAGCAAAACATCTTGGCAGAAAAAAAGTTTGGGGAAAGGGAACAGAATGACCCAAAAAAGTAATAATCATTACTTTTCACTAGTATATTGAGTTTTATGTTTTCTGGAGCATTTTAATATCTGCAGTTTCTGGGAGAAAATGACTAGAAGAGAACTTTCTCATCACATTCAAAATAAATTTTAAAAAAAACAACAACACAAAACTGAAACAACACAAAGTGAAACAGAAAGAGCTGTAGACTGATTGCTTGGGGAAAAAAAAGGCTGGAAATATTAAACTTCAACATCCAGAAGGTAATTAAAGAATCAGATATCCACATTTAGAAGAAGCAACAGTGATAAAATACCATGGATTGAAAAAGAACCGATGTAATAATGAAATATGGAAGAGTATGCAGAATTAGAGTCAACATTTGCAAACAAGGGTCTAAAAGGAGATTTTAATGACAAGAAGAAATGCCTTAAATCAACTGTTGATAAAGACATATTCATGGAACACCCTTCTTGGATCTGTCCCTCTAAACACCATGTGGATTTTCTGGTAAATACTATACAAAGTTTTGCATACTTTAACAGTAAACTTAAATAAGATGTGAAGCTTCACCCTCCTTTTTGCTGAAGTCAGGCAAGCATTCCTTGAACAAAGCAAAACCTTGAACAATTTCTTATGCTTAAAATCCCTTGGGTTAGCAGAAACAAGTTGTTAGGAAAACAATTTCAAAACATACATATTCATTTATGGATATATATAGAGAGAATATGTTTAATATGCTTACTGGCTAAGCATTACATTTACGTCACATCAACATTAATAAGGGTTTGAGGGTCACTAAAGTATCATTATCAGAGCTTGGCCTTGCAAGTATCTAAAAATGTTTGGTGTCAGCACAGCTTGATTTCATAGCCATCTTATAAGAATACTAGAAGCTAAAACATCCTTATTACGCACTCTATGCACATTTCTAATCTAACAAATCAACACATTACAGGGCTTATTGCCTTATTACCCATTTACAAAATCATGATCCTTCTTCTATGTTCAAGGTAAACCCTGACATGATATCTTACATATAATTATGGTATATAAATGATAAAACTCTTAATCAGCTAGGTCTCTCAAGAGCCTGATTGCTTCTGCCTACTTAACGAGAAGCTTTAATATAGGCAACAGAGCAATGTGTCTAAATATACACCCTTAAGAAAGAATATTTTTCCATACATTTTTAGTGCAGAGATCCCAAGGGTTTTGATCACAGTTTATCTCTGACAAATTTTCAGTGTCCATAGACAGGATGGAGAAAGGTAGGGTTTTTTTCAGGAGTTAATTTGAAACTTGGATATTTGGTTTCTCATCTAATATTGGATCAAAGCCAAAAACCAATTTACAATTCAAATGTTGAAATGGACAAGTTGACTACAGGATTAACACGAAGATGTGGAGATGGAAAATCAGTGGGGTACAAGATACAGTTAATGTTTTTTTTCAGTTTTCACCCTCCTTAGATACTGCAAGTCCTTTTGTCCCTGTACCCAAATTTACACACCGTGATAACCAAAATTTACTAAAACCCTGCCAGGTGGACAACTGATAAGTAGTGTGGAGAGCTTATAGGATATTTTGTTTAAATTTGCCTTTTCAATATTGGTAAAGTCGTGCTGCTTCTCCTAAGAGTAATCAGAAAAATCTGAGGTTTTAAAGATGTATCTGAGTTTTTCCACACTAACATCAAGAAAAATGGGATCCATATGGCATCTTTAAACTCTTTAAAGTGGTTGCATCCTCCTTTTGAAAACTGTAGGTGTCCTGGGCATGATGTATCTGGTTTAAATCCAGGGGGGCCTGAGGATGATCCAGGGGTTATGATCATCTGTTCAGCTGCTCAGTTACATACATAGGGCGGACAGAGTTCCACCATTTACAGAAACCTTTACACTGTGCTGCACTGCTAGAGCAAACTGGTATTGCTAACTGGCAGGCTTTGAAGAAAGAAAACTGAAAGTTAGCTTGGTTTCATCTACAATATGGATTATTCTGCAGTTTAACATGTAAATAACCTGTATGTTTGATTTTTGCAAATACTATTTTTTTTTCTGTTTCTTCCATCCAGAAACAGGCAAGGTTCACTCAGTCTCTCTTATGTGAAGACTGAGTTATATTAATTTAATAATGAAAGGACAATATTTTGAAAACATTTGAAAACTTTGAAAAGTTTTGGGAAGCTCCTCTTGTTGTCATCTGTCGTCCTTTTTGATTCTTCAGGATTTATAATTCAATCTAGACATTTTGTTTGTTTCTATTTCTGAATTCTGACCTTACTGGGGATTGTTTTGCTGATACACTGTGGAAACTCAGATCCATTAAAGCCATTTTATCTACCTTAGGAGAAGGAGAGGGAGAAAGGGAGAAAGAAGAACAAACAAAGAAAGAAAAATGAATCAGGTCACAATCTACGTCAAGAACACTTTTTTTATCCCTGAAAAATAGCAGAAGGATCAAATGTCACAAGCTTCCAAGAATAATCTCATGATTGATAGGGGTATAAGCTGATGGTTGTCAATCTTAATGAGGAGGCAGCAAGATTGCTGTGTTTCATATCCAAATTTTACATCCCTGTAGTCAATCAACAACATACTAAGAAATCTTTCAAATGTATGTATGAGAAAATAAAAAAAATCTGTAAAAATACATTTCTTTCAGGAGTAATACTAAAAGTGTCAATGCCATTATTGTTCCATTCGAATGCTGAAAAAATTGCAGGTGTAAACCTTCTCTCTCTACTCTGACAGAGAGCTCTGGGCATTTTAAAATAGAGAAGCTATGGACATGCCTACAGTCTCTTAATGGTGTTTATATTGGAGGCATGGGGAGCAGTGAAGCTTCATCCATGTCTTCTGGTAGTGCAACCCTGTTGTGATTTAGGCCCAGTCAGCAGTAGAAACTCCACCGTTTAGGAGGTGCCACTTCCCAGTCTTATTTGCTAACAACCTATTTCATCATATAAATCATCCCACTTCCAGTGAAGGGTTGTTTCAAACAATGTTCAGTCTAGTTTGAAATATTTTGCAACAATGAGAATTCCCTGGAATTAAGATTTCACAAGCTAATAATTTTTCTGGTATGTACAAGTCACCAGGTAACCCAATTGCATTTTTCTTTTCCCAGTTCCACATCTCTTATACTATGTCTAATAGGCAGCACTGCTCTGATTTACAATACTTCCCATCATGGGATCTCAAAGAGTTGAGACAAATATTAACTAGTTTGCAAGACCTCAGTGAAACTGAAATCTAAATATAGTAATTGGATGAGATGAATGGATAAGAGTTTTAAGGGAGGTTAGAAGAATATATTCCTGGAAAAAATACTAGAGATTACAAACAAATACCCATTATTTTGTTAAAAATATTTCCCTGGGAGTTTTGATCAAAATACCCACAGTGTGTGCAAACAGTGGATGCTTGTAGTTGAGAGAATTTCAGGTAATCGCGTTTCCACAGAGAAAAAAAAATAGATTTAATATATATTTGATACAAAATTTTAAAATTAAAAAGTCCGAGGGATCCTAAAGTTAGGTGACTCCCTAAACACAGAAGGAGCATGTGTTCACTGTGGAGACTTGAGTGCCGAAGCTGGTTCTGTGCCCACTAACACAAGAAAGGAAGAGATTGAGTCACAAGAACCAATTAGTTTAATAACAAAAAAAATGCACCTTCCAGACCTGGCGCTCCTTTCACACAGAATGAAATGCACTCAGTGGATGTGTTGGGTAAGAGCAACACTAATTCAGTCTGACCTCGGTACCTGGGAAGGTCATGGAACAGCTTATTGTGAGTGCCATTATGTAGCACATGAAGGACAAGCAGGTGATCAGGCCCAGCCAGCACAGGTTCATGAGGGGCAGGTCCTGCTTGACAAACCTGATCTCCTTCTATGACAAAGTGACATACTTGCTGGATGAAGGAAAGGCTGTGGACGTTGTTTACCTGCACTTTAGCAAGGCCTTCAATACAGTCTCCCACAGTATCCTCCTGGAGAAACTGGCTGCTCATGACTTAGATGGGATTACTCTCCACTAGGTTAAAAACTGGCTGGAGGGCCGGGCCCAGAGAGTGGTGGCAAATGGAGTTAAATCCAGTTGGTGGCCGGTCACGAGTGGTGTCCCACAGGCCTCGGTACTGGGGCCAGTTCTCTTTAACATCTTTATAAATGATCTGGATGACGGGATTGAGTGCACCCTCAGTAAGTTTGCAGACGACACCAAGTTGGGTGGGAGAGTCGACCTGCTGGAGGGTAGAAAGGTTTTGCAGAGGGATCTGGACAGGCTGGATCGATGGGCTGAGACCAACAGGATGAGTTTCAATAAGGCCAAGTGCCAGGTCCTGCACTTGGGTCACAACAACCCCATGCAGTGCTACAGGCTTGGGGCAGAGTGCCTAGAAATCTGTCAGGCAGAAAAAGACCTATGGGTGTTGGTCGACAGCAGGCTGAACATGAGCCAGCAGTGTGCCCAGGTGACCAAGAAGGCCAATGGTATCCTGGTCTGTATCAGGAACAGCATGGTGAGTAGGACCCGAGAGGTGATCATCCCCCTGTACTCGGCACTGGTAAGTACTGTGTCCAATTTTGGGCCCGTTACCACAAAAAAGACATTGAGGTGCTGGTGTGGGTCCAGAGAAGGGCAACGAAGCTGGAGAGGGGTCTGGAGAATAAGTCTTATGAGGAGAGGCTGAGGGAACTGGGGTTATTCAGCCTGGAGAAGAGGATGCTGATGGGAGACCTCCTCGCTCTCTACAACTACCTGAAAGGAGGGTGTAGAGAGGCGGGAGTCTTTCTCTTCTCCCAAGTTGCAGGCGATAGGACAAGAGGAATTGGCCTCAATTTGCGTCAGGGGAGGTTCAGGTTGGATATTAGGAAAAATTTTTTCACTGAAAGGGTTATCAGGCTTTAGAATGGGCTGCCCAGGGAAGTGGTTGAGGCACCATCCCTGGAGGTGTTCAAAAGATGAATTGACATGGTGCTTGGGAATATGGATGTGTGTGTTTTGTTTGGTGGGATTTTTTTGTTGGTTTTTGGGGGGGGGGGCGGTTTGTGTTTGGACTAGATGATCTTAAAGGTCCCTTCCAACCTAGGTGATTCTGTGATTCTGAAATGCAGAGGTCTCTGCTCTGCACTCACCAGCGTAGTGTTGGGATACCCAGAAGAACTTGGTAACATAACTGACAGGAAAGTTTGGGAAGCTATGAAGGTGTCCATATTTTAGTTAATACTGGGTCAAACTCTTCCCCAGAGGAGCAGTAGAAGGTTTGAGGAGGGAAAGAATTTTCCTTCTGGTTTTGGAAATGGTGATGCTAATACCTTGGATATTACAACAGTCAATAGAGATGTGTTGGAAGACTGTTAAATATCCTCTTTTCCTCCCATTACTTCTGGAATGGTCTCTGCAGTATTCATATCTCCAAGAGTTAATATTTCAAGGTCTCTGCAGACTCAACAAAATGGCATTACATGGGGGTGAAATCTCCCAATAGCTTAAAGTTTTACAGAATCTTTGTCTTCTTGATAAAATAGAAACAGAAGTTGGAGGTCAACCCTCTGCTGCAGAAGTGGGGACCCCTGGCATGGATTTTAACTCTCTTGTGCAACTCCTTTGCACAAGACCTTCTTTTACAGCAGTTGATTGTTCCCAAACCCTGCATGCAAAGGCACTATTGTTTAGTGATCTATCTAATCTCTGGGATTACCTGTTTAGGCTTCAGTACATAAACTGTTAGCACTACTACTGACCATAAATGTCATTAGCTTTAATTAAAAAAATAAAAAGATAAGGATCTCAGTAATGAACTGTAATGCTTCGGTTAATAAAATAGATTATATCTTTCTCTGTACTGCTGCTTCCATGAAGTAATTTCATTTCTATTTAAAGCATACATTACAGATTAGAAAAGAAGATAAGAAAACTATTTTATTTCTACAGATAATGTTCAGGTGTCACCCATCTTTTCTCCTCTAATTCTCCTAGATGTCCGACTAGAGAATAAGGCAGAGTATTCAGCAGCAGATGACGCATTGCAAGTAATTTCCCGCTCATCAAATTACACTTCACAGGATATTAAAATTCCACATAATTAGACTTGTTTCTCAGACATTACAGTGCTACTGCTCTACACATTATTTCTATCTCTAAATCTGTTGTTACACCTCAGACTAGTGTTGATCATTCCACAGATCTTGCAATCTCCCCTATGCTATGTATATATAGAAATATTTTTCCTTTTTCTGGAGTCCACACACGCTAATAAGAATGTTTCCATTGGCCTCTGAAAACTCCAAATCAGTTTTCATGATCAAATTCTAGTATTTTAAACATTTTACTGTGAATGACATTAATTAAAACAAGTACAGTAGATAGAGAGTGAATCAGATGTTCATTTATACTTCCTAAAACAAATGTTCAAAATTTCCCATGCATTTCAGAGTGCATAATAAGAAAAAAAAATTCTAAGGAAAAAACACGTCTGCCAACAGGATTTTTAAATGCAGCCTTAAAGAGAAGCATTGAAAATTAATCTTTCCCATTGAAAAATAAATATTTCTTCTCCACTGGTAGTCAGGGTAGCTATTAAAAAGAAACTGTTAAACATTTTAAAAGTAACCAATCGAAATATCTTAATTCAACAATCATAAAATTTGTAACAAACAGTACTCTCTGAATCTGTAGTGCTGATTTTTAACAGGTATTGGAACAGTACTAAAAGATGTGAGAGGACCAGAAATAAACTGGTATTGTGGCAGTATCTAAGAAAGGGAAATAAGGATTAATTAGGCCATTTAGTTTCAATTCAATCTGAAGCACAATCATATAAAACAATGTGGGATGCCACCCACAGAAGCTCATATTGATAATGAAATCAAAGCCACACAAACGGTTTATGGATGTTACATACTGTCAGATGATACTGTTTTTTATGAGATCAGAAGTTTGTTTTATATGTAAATGCTGGGTAGAATCCCAAATTATGTTAAAATACAACTTAATATAAAATAAAATAATATAAATGACAAAACATAAAATCAAGTAGAACGCATCATTAGATTTCAGTATGTCACCTAAAATGGAGAGCCATCTGCCACTGAGAGTGTTTTAAGTAGGATATCTCAGAGGTTTTGTCTCAGTTTATTGTTATTTGATAAATTTAGAGATTATGTGTAATGAAATAGAAAATAAATGTTAATAAAATTTGTAGATGAGCAAGTAGTTAAAACTTGGCAGCTGGGGCTTATTTATACATAGTGTATTTGTGAGGCATAAATCGATAAAAATTGATCTTTTATGAACAATTAATATTAGCCACATTCTCAGGCTAAGCAAGATCCCAGCTTTCTCTTATCTATTGACTTCAAAAGGTCACTAGACTTCAAAAAAATTATAGACCCTAATATACAATCTGTTAAATTCTGCCATGTATACTTGAAAGAGAAAGCTAAATATTCAAAAAGGTTTGAGAGAAAATATAACTACACAAAGCAAAACAAGCAGCACCCCCCCATGGACTGATGGACACACCTTATAATAAGTAACTAAAAACATCTGTATATTTAATAGTTAAACTCTGTCTATCTAGTAATCTGTGATCCACTAACAAATGCATGTACAGTGAAGAGATTTCTGACAGCTGATTACTCCTTAATTCAGGAAAAAAAAAATAAATTAGTAAAATCTACCTGTTGGAAACTGAAGTTAAACACAAGCATATGAGAGACAGAGTGCACATTTTCTAATGAGAGTAAACTAACAACTGGGACTCCCTGTTTAATAATGTCGGTGCCTGGATATCTTTCAAAGACATACAATCTACCTCAAATAAATGTACAGGCTTACTTTAGAAGAGCTTGAGTAAGACATTGAGACACGTTAATGACAGGATCAGATCAGATATTTGTGAGAGTTCTTCCCAGCCTTAGCTTTACTAGTCCATATAAACAGGGTGGTTTGACTGATGTCCTGATTGCTCCCAAATTCAACACGATGGTTTAGGGGGAAAAAAGTCAAATAAGAGATTTTGTGACAGTTATCTGATCTAAGATAGATCTCTATCCCTGAACCAGTCATCCTGCATCTTCTTAGACTAAATAAAAGAGAAATCATCAAGACATGATCCATCTCAGTGTCTCTGAAGGTGTTGCAAGAAGACTGAAAACATCTAGCACAGCTGCAGATGTCCTCACTGTCAAAAAATGCAAATTTGCTAAATGAATCAACACTTCCCAGCAGAGGGAATAGCCTCCATGATGGAAAGACAAATGGGATAAAGACAAGACTCAGGATCAAGTTTTCAGGAAGAAACTATTCACTGCATGAAAATATCATGATTTCCAGTCGTTGTGATGTCAGTCCTCAAACTTTTCCCTACGGGGACAGCATCCCAGAAAATATTTTAGTACCTTACAATCCATTGTTTTATGCTTCTTTGAAGCATCAAGATGCTGACCCCAAAGTTATGTTTTGCCCATTGTTTTTAGGGTTGTCTCATTGACTTTCAGTGTAGAAAAGTGTTTTAAAGGAACTTCAGTTCCTGAGAGCATAATTCTGCAACATGAAGGGTGCTTCACCTGGGGAGGAATAACCCCATGCACCAGTACAGGTTGGGGGCTGACCTGCTGCAGAGCAGCTCCATGGAAAAAAAAATGGGAATCCTGATGGACAACAGGGTAATCATGGGCCAGCAATGTGCCTTAGTGGCCATGAAGGCCAATGACATTCTGGGGTGCATCAGGAAGAGCGTGACCAGCAGGTCGAGGGAGGTTATCCTGCCCCTCTACTCTGCCTTGGTGAGGCCCCATCTGGAACACTCTGTCTGGTTCTGGGCTCCCCAGAAGGACAGGGAGCTGCTGGAGAGGGTACAGCAGCGGACTACAAAGATAATTAGGGGACTAGAACACCTCTCTTATGAGGAAAGGCTGAAGGACTTGGGTCTTTTTAGTCTGGAGAAGACTGAGGGGGGATCTGATCAACATCTATAAATGCTTAAAGGGTGGGTGTCAATAGAATGGGCCAAGTCTTTTTTCAGTGGTGCCCAGGGACAGGACAAGAGGTAACGGACACAAACTTGAACAGAAGAAGTTCCATCTCAACATGAGGAGGAACTTCTTTTCTTTGAGGGTGGCAGAGCACTGGAGCAGACTGCCCAGAGAGGTGGTGGAGTCTCCTTCTCTGGAGACATTTAAAATCTGCCTGGACATGTTCCTGTGCAACCTGCTGTAGGTGGACCTGCTTTGTCAGGGGGCTTGGACTAGATGATCTCCAGAGATCCCTTCCCACCCCATATCACTCTGTGATTCTGTGGTTCTGTGAAGTAGAATCTGCACAGCCTTGATCATGATTTTGGTTTATAAAAGGAATTTAAGACTTGAAATGACTGGGTCAAAATGCACAAAGAATCATTACTCTCAGGGATCGCTCCTATATTCTGAAAGAAGTGTTTATTTTTGTGAGTTTTTTGTGTTTTATGAGTGATAAATTCATGAGTTCATCTCTCATTCTCCTAGTCTCCCAAGAAGGTAATATTTACAGACTAATTGGCAAAACCACAGAAGTAAAATGATGTCAGTCTAATGTTTTCACTCAGTTTCATAGTTGGCCTTTCTATTATGACAAGTTGCCACGCTAAGGGATAATGAGAGAATTCATATCAAGCAGCATATCAAGCACTTGGAAAAGCTGAAGTTACTGTAATTTAACATTTAGCATCATAAACATTGTACAGTTCTCTGTCTTTATCATCACGAACTGGTAAAGTTATATAAAGTAATACAATTGGGAAATGCAGTAATCTTTTCTGAGGTTTCCCAAAGGAGTCTACATGGTCCATGTGATCAAGTAGCCTGACAATTTACTGGATGAGTAATTATGAAAACCCCATTACAGACAAGAGAAACATCTACACATGCACAAAACACCAAACTGTGCATCACATCATATACATTTTCACTCAGTCACAGCAAAATGATTTTAAAAGGGAAGAATCATCAATTTTGAATAAATATACATATTATAAAAATATAGTTTAAGATATAAAGTTATATACACCTGAGGTTTCAGTTTGTCATTGGATTTTTAATTAAGATTTTAAATAAGAATAAAAATAATGGGGTAGAAATGCAGCCACATGTGTGCTGTCATTGGAAATGTTTCTGTTTGTTCCACACGTATACATTTATGTGTGAGCTATGTTGTTGTAACACCTTTATTCATTAATTTATTCTTTTTATGCCTATTAATTTATTCTTGTGATGCTTAATCTCTGAAGTGTCAAAATCACATCAGAAAGCATAATTTAGCCTACAAGGTTCTGCCAATGCTTTTGTTTTACTGCAGACATATGAGGAGAAACGCAGTGTACCAGAAGCTAAAAGTAGGTAATGTTTTCATTAAGTTTGAGAAGTTTATCATTAATTGTTCAGTCATTAAGTAGAAAAAGAATAACTCATTTTCTCTGTGCTTAAACTGTACAACTTGTTAAGCTCAGGCTTTTGGCTTTTGGATCATTTTCTGTGCTGTATCTTCCTGGTACCCCATGGTAGGATGTAGATGAAGTGGAATCAGAATCAGGGAGTAAATTAGTTTGGAAAGGGACTTTGGAGGTCACTTGGTCCATTGTTTTCACTGTACTGAAAATTCCCAAACTGGACATAGTTTTTGAGACGCCCTCTCACACGTACTGAATAGTAGGAAACAGCCACTTCTTCTGCCCTGCTGGATATGTTCTTACCCATACAGCCCAAGGTTTTGTTGGTCTTCAATGCTAAGGACACACTGACAGCTGATTGATTCTTCCACTATGGCTGTCCAGTGGAGACTGCAAAGCTTTCCTTTATTCAGTCATTTCCTACCAGTGTGGGTGTGTGGAGTTATTTGATCTCAGGTGCATGACTCTGGGTTTGCCTTTCCAAAAGTTTCTGCCAGCCAGCCTCTCCAGCCTGTTGACATTCCTCTGGGTGGCAGTCCTCCAGCACATCAGTTGCCCCCTTCAGCTTGGTGCAGGCTTTCGCATCATCCAGATTGTTCACAAAGACAGGAAGAAGTTCATAGGGACTCCCAGAAACTTTGCAGCACCCCCTCAAAACTCACCTGGTAAACCTGAGCTCCATCTGTATTTATGAGGGCTGCAAGGGCACACCTACCTCACAGAACCACAGTCCAGAGCCAGGACATTTGAGGCTTGTCAATACTCTCCAGAGATAACTCTATAGCATAAAAAGGGTATGCAACCGCTTAGCACATTGTGTAGCACAGTGTTAATACTAGCTATTATAGGAAAAGTTATTAGGAATAAAGGAGAGAAAGAGAAGTGAAGAGACATACCTCACTTGAGATGTCTGAGAACATTGATTTTGGGAGAGGTCAATGCTTTAATTTTTCTTTTTTTTTTAAAGCAACTCAGAAGTGGTACATTAAGAAATGAAGATGAGCAAGGATGACTGGACTAAAGGAGGACTTTGGGAATAATGCCCTAAACCACAGAAAAGCACAACATTCCTGAATGACAGCAGGTACAAGAAGAGAAAAGTCCTGAAACTCACACTAAACCAGAGACCATAAACCAAAGGAGATGTCCATAAAAATAAATGGCTGAAAACAGAGAAGACAATAAGGACATGATTAAGAGCATTACTGAAAAGCCCTGGTAGCACAGTAGTGCAGTTTTAGAGGACAGAAATTCAGCACACATATTTGAAATACTCCATTGGGTAGAAGAAGTTAGCAGTCCAGAAGCTAGGAGCCTTTTTTGCACTTTATTCTAATGTTAGGGATAGCAGGAAAATCCTTCAGATAATGACAAAAGTTGTCCTCTGGAGGCAAGTCAAGGGAGACTATACTCCTAACATGAATGTCTCAATCAAATATAGTCCTTGGGATCATCTAACCTAAACACCTAAATCACCTTTTCACAATTTTTCAGCTATTTTCACTCATGGCCTCCTATGTGGGTTCATGCACTGAAGTTGAAGTACACTTTCTTTGCAATTATTTTAAAAGAACTGAATTTTAAAACTCACTCCATGTAGCAGCCACAGATATAACAAATGTGCAGTTTCAACCAGCATAAAAGATATGGGAGACAACATCTCCATGCTGCTTCTGAGATTCTGCTATGAAAACTAAGCTTCTGTATTATTTAATAGGAATTTCTACTTTATTTAAGAATAAGTAGCAGTGGGATTTATAAGATTAGGCAATCAAGATTTTAAGTGGCGTTTATATATTATTATTTTTTATCCTGCGTGCCATCTTTAAAATTAAATTTTTAATAACCTTTCTGATTTATAGCCTTAGGGAAATAATTTCCTTAACAGTAGTTCAAAGGTTTAATGTCACAGTAAAGGTTTTGAAATGTGTTGTGATCCCTTTCATTCTAGAATATTAGCTTTAAAAAAAACTCAAAGTAAAAATGCTAATGAAGAAAGGATATGGACCCCAGCTCCAAAACAAGACAGGAGGGTGGGGAAATAAGCTCAGTTACGATAATGTTTTTGTGAGATTTCCTCTCGTGTTTTCTAAACTGTAATAGTTCAAAAATCTTCACAATCAGGCTGCAAAAAATTATGACTTAGGAATGTGAAAGGGGGCAGTGCATCTAAACTTCACCTGCAAGTGAAGGCTAGACAAAACTTTGACCTTGGGAGCATTCTCCTTCCCCTCCATCCCATAGCTGATGTCCAGCCCAGATCTATCATGGTGGAAATCTAGCAGTGAATATGGAAATAAACTCAGTGATGAGATACAGTTGGGCTTTTGGAAGGTTATATACCATTTAAAGTAGTACAGTTTATCTGGTCCTACACCTCTGCCTAATACTAAAGAGCTATAAGATTTTTCAGACATTTCTTGTTTGATTGAATTTCAGCAGATATTCAGTTACCAATGCTAGCGCTGGATTTCAAATGCTGCCTTTATGTCTCAGGATAAGGTCACCGTTATTTGTGAAAGCAGGAGAATTATTTTGTGTTTCAAGCCCCTTTCCAGAAAATTACTGAACCTGTCGGATTGAAAATGTCTGTAAGAGTACGCATTCTTTGTCAGCTTTTTATATCTTTTTTTTTTTTTCCAAGATAGAAATATATTACGACTAATTAAAGTTTGCTCATGTTGTAAATAAACAAAACCAGACTTTTAAAAGATTTGTCTGGCAACACCTTTAATTGCTTTCAGCTGACCTATAAACATTTAGAAAGTCCATTCCAGAGCTGCTCTACATTCCTGAGTGACATGAAATACACTTCAGATATCATGATACTGCTCACACTCTTGTGAAGCAGGTTGGACGATAGTATATTGCCCAAAAGAATAGCCATGGTACAAAAATGGTAACACCAAATAAGGCAGTCACCTGCTTCAAGTAGGGTTGAATGCTGAAATACTAAATGTATGTTTATCAAGAAAACAGGAAACATGAATTATCCTTCATATTTTCCTGTCTCTCATATAGACTGTTGCATAATTTAAGTAAAAATTCCATCGCAAACTGTGATATCAACAGAGATTTCACAGCATTCATGCCAGTGGTTTTGTGCATACACCAAAAGTCAACGTATTGCTATTTCGTTTCAAGGTTTATGTATGGTCTCTTTTTTTTTTTTTTTTTTTTTTTTTTTTTTTTTTCCTAAAGAGGGAGAAATCACCCCCGATTTTTGCTGGGGTTGAAGTAACGCGGCAGGACCAAATGGCGCCTCAAAGTCTCCCTTTAAAAATTTTTTTTTTGTTTTTTTTTTTTTTTTTTTTTTTTTTTCATTCTTTTCACTTTCCATATTGCAAATAACTGGCTCTAATACGGATTATCCACAATTCTGTTATCACAAGAACAGCAGGAATGTCTGAAAAAGATGTGTAAATTCTGGAGAGACTGCCACCTGTCTTCTTTATTTGAACTGTGAGGAAAAGCTATGTAAATAGTGCTAAATAAATGAAAGAATTCAATGTTTATTCAAAGCTAAAATCAGTAGACAAACAGATGGTTAAAGACAGAAAGACGAGTTCAAGGAAAAAAAGTAAATCGTATTGGTCAGTTGGATTCATACTGTTCCCACTAAAGGACTGCCTAACCAAAGATCAACAAAAAAAATACTAAAAAATATATTAATACCAAATTAACACAACTCAATAGATGAAATTATTATATATTCTGATTTACTGTCTAAATTTTTGGACCATACACAGAAGTCATTGTTTTCAGTGGAGTTGGGCTATTCCATCTACCAAGGTAAAAATAAATGACTTGGCGTCTTGGTCAAATGGGACTAAAACTGGTGTAATCTACAAGCAAACCAACAAGATTCTGCTTTTTCAGCATGCTGAATATTGATGAGAATATGACACAAGAAAGAGGAAAAATATTTGCAGCTTTATTTCCCAAATTAAAATATTTAAGTCCTTTGACATTCTCATAAGCAGTTTTAATTTCTTTTTTTTCTTACTTTCTTTCCTTGCAATGTTAACAACTTTATTGATTTATTTATGTTTTTTTTTTTTTCACAGTAGGTTTCCTGTTCTTTTTGAGAAAGCTATTAGACCTACTAGGAACAATTAAATACTTGAAATTTTTTTTTTATTCCCAGAACAAAACCAAAAATTAGCTAAATATTTGATTTGCTAACAAAACCGAAGTTAAAATAGATTTTCAATGCAAACTTTTCTTGATGGAAAACTATCAATGATTTTTTCCACTTTCTATTAACAGGCCTTTTTCATCCTGTTTACCCCCTTGTGTCTCTTCCAGATGGAAACAAGTGGGATAATCAAATGAAATTGTTCAGCAGGGTTGCCAGATTTTAAATATTAAAATCCAAGCCCAGAGAGGGAAATCATGCATGCACATGTAAGTGTGCATGAATAAGTAAGTCCAATGTCTCAGATTCATTGCCCAGGCCATCTAGTGTTACTTTATGTCTAAACATTACCCAGCACACCTGGCATTGGACCTAGTATATACTTGTGATTTATCTGCCTGTTTGCTATAGCCACTTTTGTGCTTGACATCATCTCGTATAGACATAAATTTACTTTCTGTGATTATAACCAGTTGCTGAAAAAAAAAAAAAAAAGTGGGGGAAAGAAATTATGTAGAGAAATTATAGCTAGTATGGGGTCTGACTGTATAAAGCAGAATAACTGAGATTACATTAAGAGTTTTGGCAGGTCTCCCATTCAGCTCTCTGCGAGTAAGCATCATCTGGTATGGGGGCCATGAGCAACTGATTAAGAGCTTGCTTTCTTATACCAATCTTCCACTAAAAATATCTCTGAGTATCTATTTTATGTTGAAGGAGAAGTTCCAAGATATCTTCTGTAAGTCAATGAAATTCATTGCATGAGTTTTGGAGTAGGAAAAAAATAACTGAAGACAAGCCAAATTGTGATCTCAGAAGACTCTATGTAAAGCTTAATGGCTTCTCTGGAATAACCTCAAGTTTATGTGAGTGTCACATAGATCAGAATTTCATATTAGATATGACATTTTTCAACAAAAAGTCATCCAAGAAGAAAAAGAAATCATTTATTTCGATCACCCCACATACAAACACAAACCATACTATTGTTTTACAAGCTCCTCTAAGCTCTGAATCCTGTTTTGCAAGGCTATAGGGGAGGATGGGGTGCATAATTTGCTCCAGCATCAAATAGCTGAAGCGTGCAAAGCAGAATGGGATGCATACACTTCTTAGATCTCTTCTGTGTTATTTTACATTACTATGTTTAAAGAATGAAGAAAATAAACTGCAAAAGATGTGTTTCTGGCTCACTGCATTTAACCGTATTCAATTATTCTGCCCACAATATTTTGGGGAGTGCAATAAAAACAAGAGCATAAAATAGACACGCCTCACCAGGGCTATGACATACAGTCACTCAACATCGTGGTATTAGTCATTCTAACTACAAGTAATCTACCGGCACAGATTGCAATAACAAGGTGATTTTTGTACTATATTTTTCACAGTACAGAGGTTCACGCTTCTCTGATCATCTTACAAAAGGGCAAGATTGTCTGCAAAGAAGGTCAGGTCTGTCTCTTTTTCAAGCATGGGTACTGTAAGGCTTTGTCCATTCAGCACACAATTTAAACACAGTCACCAGATTTAAAGACAAGCATGTGTCTTTACTCCACCCCAGCAGCATGCATAATGGCTGTCATTGTACTCAGGATCGCAGCGTGGTCACCATTTAACCTCATTACTTTCTAAAGAATTGTGAGAGATGTTCTGAGCTCAGAATGGTGTTACAGAAAACTGCCTCCCTGCTTTAAGGGTAGCTGACAATTTAAGCAATATAGGATGAGTGTTGTGGACTAAGAAGAAAGGTAAATCAGTGCTTAGAAGGAGAAACCAGCAGAAATAGTGTAGTCTCTTCTCAGATTTCCTTCTGCCTTGGTGGCTAACTGCAAGGAATTTGTATGTAGATCTGATGGAAAAAGTTAGTTCTGGTTTCAACAGTGAAAGACTTCAAAATATCTCACTTCACTGACTGTATCACCTAAAGAGTTAATTGGATTTTTCTGAATTGTCAGAGCAAAGGGGAGAAATCTAGTTCCTCTCCAGTTCCTCACTATGCCACAATACCTCCCCAGTGTCCTTCACCTTCTCCCACTGCTCAGCACCTGAAGTGCCAATATTCTACACTGGAAATCTCTGTGTCCATGGAGGTTCATCTTGTGGACCACCATAAAGTAATGAAGAGATTTCTTCCCATGCTTATTTCCCTGGCCCCACGTAATGTCTGTGAGGTAAAAGGTAAATCTGAACCTGCTTTTGTATTGTACTTCATCCTCCTATTGCTCCCTCCATGTGTGCTTTGGACATTTAAGAATGAAGATGATATGCATCAGATTCCCTCAGTAATGCCTTAGATTGTAGGATAAAAAGGAAAAATTAAAGGATTATGGTATATTCTGCACTGTCCTTCTGCAAATGAATGCATGTCTCTCATTTTATAAAATAAAACAAGTTGTTATTAAGTGAAAAAAAAAGCAATCCATTTCCATGGAAGAAGAAAGGATTAAAGATATAAGAACATGACCACAACTTTAACTGAGACATGGAAAGCCCACAGTGCAAAACCAAAAACAAGAAACAGAAAACGCAAAAAAAATATCTGCAGTTTAAGAAATATTTTTTTTTCCCCCAACAACAGAGAAGATTATGTGTGCTAGAGAGAGACGCAGTTTCAGCTTTGCTTCAGTGGTAGCCTCGTCTTTGACAAATGCAAGAAACATAAACCAACAGTGGTGACATTGTAAGGGTAAAATTACAGAGCATAAAACAGAGTGATGACATCGGAATGAATATTGTTCCTGACTTGCATCGGAGTAGCGAAGGTGTAAAAAAAGGTTACAGTTTGTCTAGTGCCTGACATTTTTCTCCCTTGGGGACATCCTCATCACCAGTGACAGCGCAATGACCTTGTATGAGAACTTTTAGTAGAACGGTGGAGTCAAAGGGTAGAGCGTTAAAATGCAATTATAAGTCAGTTACATATGCTTGCATTCACCCAGCTTGCTTCATCAATGTTCACATTAATTGTATTCACAAGTTACCTTCCTTTTCATTTTTTTTCACCTACTTGAAAAGAGCAGAAGTCTTCCTGAGATATGAGTCACTACTCTACGCTGTCAGCTCTCAAAAGACAAGGAAAGAAAAAAAAAAAGAAAGGAAAAAGTAATGAAATTTTGCCACTCTTCAGCTCTGCATTAGTTCCAGACCTCCCAATTAACACCATTGTCACTTAAGTAAATGCCAGCTTCTGCAAGGATTTTTATTTATTAGCCTTTTGCTCATTTCAATATTCATTTATAAGTTAACGTATAAAGTGTGACAGTCACATCAGAGAGTGAATATGTGGCAAAGTATATTACCAACATGAAAATGATTTAAAAAACTAAGCTGCAGGAAATTGGACATTAACCTCCTTCAGAAATGTTGTGTATAATAACACGGATTTCTCTAGAAACTTGCATCTGATTTAAGACATTCAGCTTCAGTTGTTGCCTTAGAAGTGTGAAACATTCATTGGTGAAACTGTTAAGATAATTTTTTTGAGTTTCTAGAAACAAAAAGCATCCACAAATCACAAGTCATGTCTATAAGTCTTGGTCAGAGCAGCTACCTCTTTTCAAACACACCCTTTTGCCTTGACTTCATTTAGCTTCTCTCTTTGCTATTCGAGTTCCTTAATTCCAGCCCTGTATTCTCATTATACCTCTAACTATGGTCATTTATTTAGTCATTGCAGTAATCCAACCTGAGTATATTAAATGTAATCACTGAATCAAACACTCTTCTCCTGAGGGAACATCTCTTAATAAGAAGGCTGCTTGTTCTTCTGAATAATCGAGATACTCTGACAGCATGTCACCCTTTATTTACTCTCATTTTGTTAATCTGTGGTGATGATGACATAGAAGTCTGTGCCTTTAGTTTGAAAAATCTTCTGCAGTCTTGTATTATAACTTTATGATTGTTCCAGATGATATTTAATAATTACAAACCCAGTTAAAAGTAAGAATAAATTAGGATAAACACAGAAGGTCAATCAGGAACCGAGCTAAAAATGTTGGGTTTTTTTTTTGCTGTTTATTTGTTGGTTTTTTAATAGACTAATCTTTAATTTAGCATGGTGCTTTGTTTTAATATGTTTAATTGGTTTTAAAAGTGTTTGACTGTATCAACATGCGGTGCACAAATTAGCACTAATTAGACTTCTTCCATTTACAACTAAGAAAATCTTTCCTATCCTTGATATAAGAAACTAATTGGAAGTCCAGGCACTGCATTTTGTGATGGGTATTTAATTATTAGTACAGTTAAATATTGTTTTCTACCTTACAACACAGAATCCCACTGTGTTTGTAGTCTCAAATCCAAGCTTCTGGCTGTAGGAACACCTTGTTTTTGTCATTCCACATCCACAAGGATGGTTATAGACCTCAGAAATAAGTTGACAAATCCAATGTGAAAGGCTAAAAAGCAAGAGATGATCAATACTGAATTCCTGAGAACTCACAGTACTTTGGATCTTGCTTCCAGCACAGGTTCTGCTCCTAAGAAAAGACTCTTCAGAAGACTGAGGGGGGATCTGATCAACACCTATAAATACTTAAAGGGCAGGTGTCAAGAGGATGGGGCAAGTCTTTTTTCAGTGGTGCCCAGGGACAGGACAAGAGGTAATGGACACAAACTTAAACATAAGAAATTCCATCTAAACATGAGGAAGAACTTCTTTCCTTTGAGGGTGGCAGAGCCCTGGCAGAGGCTGCCCAGAGAGGTGATGGAGTCTCCTTCTCTGGAGACATTTAAAACCTGTCTGGACAAGTTTCTGTGCAACCTGCTGTAAGTAGACCTGCTTTGTCAGGGGGCTTGGACTAGATGATCTCCCTTCCCACCCCATATCACTCTGTGATTCTCTTGGCAACACCTCTTTTACAAAGGAAAGCACCAAAGGAGATGCTATTCACTGTGAAAACAGTATCTAAGAATTGTTGGCCACCGCAGAAATAGGAAATAACAAAGTTTTTAACAAGGCAAGCTATCATTTTTCTTGCATTGCTCTCTCAGAACCACTTTCTTTCCAGATTTGCATATCACAAGATATTGGTGATCACAGTGACTAACTAGTAAATAGGATTCCAGTTCTAACCCTGAGCACGCTGCAACAGAAGGCAGGGAGCATCGAAGGATGATCCATTTATAACCACCTGTAAGATCTCTCCATATTAGGAACAATATGATGCCATAACAAAGAGTTGTTACTATGTGGGTACTGCTCTTTTCGCACATGTAGATAAAGAAGAGCACTGGGGTTTGTTCATCATGTTCTGTTTAGGACAGAGATATGATGTGACAAAGTACAAAGCAACTTACATGACATCCTTTGATTCATAAACTCACTCCCACTTGTATTAATTTTTTATGTTTTCCTCAAGGCAGATTGCAAGGTACTGTCCTAGATCACATTAAGATAAACATTTCTTCTTCATTAAGTTTTCTAGTTAGAAACATTTTCTTTAACTACAGAGAAAATCTTTAAAGTACTAAAAGGAGAAGAGGTACTGATCAGTGGCTTTGTTAGGAATGACTGGCTTCCCTAGCTGTCAAAGTGTCAAGTTACTTGCATTAAAGAAACTAATAGATTTCTGCTTGCCATGTCGTTAGCAGAGACATGAGCTAATTTGCAAAATAAACATTTCGTTTGCACATTTTATTTGTTAATCTTCCAAGTTCATTTCAGGTACTCATCCAGTTATTCATTTTTGACATTCAAGCTGGGATGAAGCTAAGTGACACATTTTAGTTTTAGAATGTTTTAGTTTTAGAATTTTTTTCCCTTCTGAGCATGAAAGGCCAAGAAATATTATTTCTAAAAACATACAAGAGCATTAGGAATTCTACATTCTGATTTCACAACTAACTTAGTCCTAGGACTCAATGAGTTTTATATTTTAAAGTAATCCTGGTGAATTTAAATTATATCCCTATGAAAAAAAAATCTGCAAAATACAGAATATAATTTATTTTTCATATCAGGAAAAAAGAACAACACACAAATCCAAAAAAAGCAAAATAGTTAACAATTGGTTTCTTGCCTCCCTTTGAAGATACTTCTGATTCAAAATTGACTTTATTTTGAGTGGTTCAGATCAGATAATGTCCATGGCTACCTTCCAACCAAATCCACTCTAAGATTCTATGGTTTACATGCTCTAAGAATGCTCTAAGAATGAAACAAGTTTACATTTAATTATTCATTCACTTGATACTAAGATGAATTAATATTTTCCCAACATTTATTAACTGGTAGACAAAACAAATCAATGAACTAAGATACTTGTAGCACGCAAGGCGATACTAGAATATATCGGTATTCATGAATCTGAGATAATATCCAGAAAGTCATTATGAATATTTTTGCCTAGTTTTTGTCTGATTTAAAAGATAGAAAATTATTCTGATAGTTCTATAAGAATGATGAAAATTGATAATTTAAATGATGAGTAGAAAATTATAATGCTGGTTAGATAACTCTCTTTGCATGACGTTTATCATCTTGATCTTGGAAGATACTTATACTTTTCTATGACAGCGAAGTTTTGCTTTCTCAGAAAAACAAAAACAAACAAAAAACCAAAACCAAAACAAAAAACCAAAACAAAAAACCAAAACAAAAAAAACCCAAAAACCCAAAAACCCCAGCAGTGAATTCCAAATTCTTTTCTTTAGCTCAGAGACAGAGAAATTTCAAAATATTGAAGAAAGTTAACTGGAAACTGAATTTGTCTTCATTCCCAAAGTAGTTGTACTAGTAAACTCTTGAATGCTGCATCTCCACCCTACTAGTGCCTCTGATTTTCTTTTTCATGGACAGATGGCACTACCAAGAATTTGTCTTCAGACAGCAGAGAAAGGGTTGAGAATACACGCAGGACACCTAACCTGAGCTCCAAAGCTCAAGCAAAGAAAATTATATTTGTGCTAAGGAATGAGAAAACACCATCAGCAAAAGCCAAAATCTCAGCAACAGGTCCACGGCTCAAAGATTTTCCCAGCTGCTGATGCACTATTGAGCAAACAGATTATGCTACACAATCTGCAAGAAGCCAGTCACTTTTGGTAACGTTCCCTCTCCAAGGACTAGAGTGTAACATACTCAGCCAAAGCAGGGCAAATATTGCCAAGTATCTACTACAAAACCTTTGTGAAAGAGCAAGATCCTGGTACCCCAAGGATTGCTAGTTTGCACTAGCATTTGCTAGGAGGAATTTATAGGGTATTCTGCATTATGCTGGAATATGTTTCTTGTGCAAGATTAAGACTCCTTCCTAAAAAGATACTGATATGTCAGGCGCTCTGAAACCACAGTTATAAACTTCTAGATTTTGCCGTATTTTATAGCCATGTTTGCAATGCAAAAGTCATCATTACAATTCAAGTACTCTGTGCCTGATTTTTATTTGCATGTCTCATGCATGGAAATTAGCAGAAAGTCGAAAAACTCAACAAAAGGGTGAGAAGAGGAGATGATCACAAAGGTTTGCTTTAGCTCCAGGAGGTTGAACAGCCCTGAGTGTGGGTCAATGGAGAAAGAGCAACACCTGCAAAGGGCAATGTTCAAAATTAGGCTCCTGCTCTGAAACTTTCTCTGTTTCACAGAGGAATTTCATTCCACCCACTAACTAGAGCAGGACTCATGGGAGTCTGGCTTCATTATTTTTGGGGAATATCACTGAAAGAGGTCATTAGGATTCTATAAACACACATCTGCAATGACTATGCAGTCAGCTGTGTCCCCACTATCAGAGGGTTTCTCTTTTCTTTTAGTTGAGTTGTTTTTTTTTTAGTTTTGTTGGTTTGGTTTTGCTTTCTTTTTATCACTTTCGAGAGCTGATTAAGCCATCAGCATTTAGGCTGACAACATTTTTGCGTACACCAGACAGAGACTGAAGACATCAGTACACTGAATACAGAATAAACAATTCCAATAAGTGAAGTAATGACGTAGCTGGAGCCACATAGTATTATGATAGATTAGGATCCCAAAAAGGCTGTGGAAAGGAGAATGAGATCGTTATGCAGTTACACATTTCACCTTGGCTTCTGGGATGCCTTTCACGTTAAATCTGTAAATATAGCTTGTCTTGTCTCTGTGCTCATCTAACCCTTCTGGTGGGAGCTTTACATGCCAGTTAACTTTTCCTATTCCCTATCTATCCTTTTTGTGCTATGACCATAATTTTAAGATAACTCCATCTGTACCTCTTATAGAGGTGTGTTCTTATGGTGTCAGTGAATTAGGTCATGTTTTGACCAGGCAAAAACGATTTTTTCTCTATTATGTTGTTGAATAAGTTAAAATCACAGCGCAGTTAAATCACATGACATGCACCTTTTAACTTTTGATATAGTGTCTGTGAAGGTCTGTGAAATGCAGAACCAGATTGCAGCATGACAATTATAGACTATGTGTATCCCTTTGGTTTTACATTCATCCTTCCCCTTCCCCCCTCTGCAAAACTCAATGAAGAAGTTCTTATCTGCCTGTTCCAATTACTTCAGTACTTAAGTGGAGGATGTAGGGGATATTTTTCTAGGAAGAGTAGCGTAGAAGTTTATTAATGAACCCAACATCATTTTAGAGGTAGAAATATAATACTTCAGAATTTTAAAGCTGAGTCTTTTTATGTCTTTAAACCTATAGGTGCCACTCCCACTGCTGGTTTTAGAACAAGAGAAGACAGTCACTTTATTGGTACCTTTCTGAAAAATCTGTGCAAAAGCAGAAGAGAATTGACTATAAAATCTTTGACAGAAATGGAAGGAGATATGCGGCAGGATTTATATCAATTTCAGTAAGAAATACAAAAGAGAAATCAACCCAGGGTGGATTTGAGATAGCAACCCAACATTTGCTAAAATTTCTTAACTAAAAGTTATCAAATCAGATATTTTTTCTCAATTAAAAAGTATTTTTAAGAAGCTAAAAAAGAGAGAGAGAGATTTATCTAAAAAGTAAAAAAGGAAAATTAATTCATACAAATGAGTGTCTCAATGAACTTTGTATCCCATGTTTCAGAAGTTAGAATTGTTTCTGATTCTACTCGAGGTGCAGCTATGCATTTCAGCAAGAAAGTTTTGAAAAGAAAAGAAGAGCTTACCTATGTCACCAATTTCTGTAACTGCATCAATCACGTCTTCACTTGAGAGTCATCGATAGATTAATGTTGTCTGGAGGACTACAGTGTCCTGTAATGACAAGTTATAAATCATATGAAAAAGGAATCTATCATGTTGGACAATAATAGCATAGAATAGCCCAAACTGGGATCCAGAACACTGTGCTCATCTTCCATTTCTACACAGATGCCTACAAGGCATATTCTACTTTTGTATGTTGTATCTATATAACCAAGAAGTGGAAAGAAAATTTGCATTGCAATATGGGTAAAATAAATTCAAAGGTTAAGTTTTAACTTTGACATTAAATTCCTGTGGGGTTTTTTGGTTTGTGGTTTTTTTTGGTGTTTGGGGGCTTTTTTGTGTGTGTTTTGTTTTTTTTTAACAGGAGCTAAAGGAAGAAGAAAAATCCAATTAACACATTATAGTATCCTTGATCTAAAATAAATTATCTAAAATATAAAAAAAATCTAAAATATATCAAAATTATTTTTTTTTATATTCCATGTCATAATTTTCAGGTCAAATATCTTGAAGTCTTACTGTCATTTTGATGTAAATTCCAAAATCTTCTCCTGAAAAAGAAGTATATAAAGGAAATTCCTCACTTTTAATATCAAGAGATACCAAACATAGGTAGGAGAGGACTGGATTTAAAATCATTATAATAATAATAATAGTAGTACTCCACTTTTACTACTGGAAAAAAAATAGCATGAACCTGGAGAGAAAAAAGAAAAGGGGAATGGATCTCTGCAATAGTTAAAATTATATATAAGGCTCAAGTTCTCATCTTTTTAATTCACATCCAAGACTTCAACATTGATCTTTGACATTTATGTTAAGTGCTCGAACACTGAGCTGATTAACTATCCTGGCTGAAATTCAGAGTTCATCATCTGTCTCCTACACACATATATGGAAATTCAATTCTGGACTGAAAAAACGTTCCAGGGTAAAAGTTGTGTTACAATTGGCATATTTCAATAAAAGAATTTATTTTAGAGGAAATAGTTTTTCTTCAATGAGAACATAGTTTGTCAGAAAATTTATAACCAGCATTAAAAATGAAGCTTTGACTTCTACTAATCCAAAACTACAAGGCATTCTAACTAAACATCAAATCACTGTAATTACAATTTGCCAAGAACTCTATATCCATAAGTGTAAGTGAAGTACTTCTTCCTGGATTTCCAGAACAATCATGGGGATATGGAACCCCTTGTATTTTGTTGTATGCTTGTTAGACATTTTCAGATCTTCACTGTTTTTAATGTCTTGTTGTCTACCAAGAAGTCCTCAGTGTTCTCAGACTAACCCTCCAAGCCCTCAATTACAGAGTTGTAGAACATTTTAGGTTGAGGGAGACCTCTGTAGGTCATCTAGTCCAAATTCAGATCAAGTCCTCCTTCAAAATTCTTTTAAACTCAGTGTCTTTTATAGTACAACGATCTACAAATTTCATTAATTGTTCATTTATATTGTACACACAATTGCATGACAAAGTGCACATATTATTTTACTATATTGTGGGTATATTGCATCACAGGATTGAGAGAAAAATGAGATCAGGTACTGAAGCACAGACCAGAATATTAGAAACCAAGGGGCAGAATTATTTTAGTCTTCAAAAGTTGAACCAAAATTATCTTGGGACTCATGAAACGTTCGCCAAGTTCAATGAAAATTTCTCAAATAAGATACCCTTTTCAAAATTAAGTATGTCTTCCCTGTGTTTCCACCAAGTGATTTAGATAATTTTTTGGATTCTTGGCTTCCTGTCAATACCTGCCTCTCAGTTTTAAGTATATAGAGAACCTAGGGCTGCTATGCCTTTATATATCTTCAGCAGTAGATAAAGATAGATAGTAGATAAAGTAGATAAAGTAGATAGTAGATAAAGATAGATAGTAAATAAAGTAGATAACTTCAATTAGAAAGGATAAACGTGGGCCTTATGTCTTCAGGAACAGTTGTATTCCTTCTAATTTAATACGATAATAAAGCTGGATACATTTCACATAAGTATTTTTATTTTCTTCCAGTTATTTTTACCATTGTACAGTTTTGGAATACTCCCAACTATGCAGATTAAGTTTTGCAGTGTATTTTCATATGTTATGTAACTGCTAGTTACTAAATATGTGTATTTTAATCAAATAACAGATTAAGTCATCATTCTATTTGAAACAAAGCAAAACAAAACAAAACAAAATTATCGGTTTCCAGAGGAAATATTGGAACACTTTGATTACCAAGATGGAAAGTGAATTTGGGCAATACTAAGAAGTGGAATCTACACGTTGTATCATTTTCCGCAGAGTAAACAGGACACGCACAAAATAAAACCTAGAAAAACTGGATTGCACCATTCTAGAAATTATATGACTGGTGTTTCTTCTCCAGTTTTTTGACATTTTGGAAAGAAGCTTATTTTCCTTCTTTCCATAATAATTGAAATAACTCTAAACAAACTGCTGCGCATCGTATCACTCACTTTAGTAATTTGCAGGCATTTACAACTACTAAAAACAGTGCCACCCACAGAGAAGACTGCTGTTGAATTATGCAAGAGCAAGCCACATATTTCAGCCTGACTGAAGGAAGTAAAAGCCATGTTGGATATTAAGAAAACATATCAGGTTCAGAGGTCTGTAATTAATCTTGTCAGTGCATGAAGCAGGCTAACCTGTGTGCAGGATCACCATCTTGTCACTTTTCTCTTCTATAAATGCAGAGCCAGCCACAGACATCTGGGATTTGAGTCCATTAAAGTGATTTGTCATAGTCTTGGTCAAGTTCTTGAATATTATACAGCATTCTTAGAAGTATTAGATATTTACGTCATCAGTAAATAACACAAGTAAATAAAATGAAGTTTTGTTAGCTGGCCTACAAGGAATAATACAGATATTCCTTGAATAGAGTTCCATCCTGCTATCAGTGGAAGCAGAGAAATTTGCTTTGCCACTGATCACAGTGTGTCTGATTGATAGACAGAAAAGTCAATACAGCACCCTTAAATACATTTTTAAAACAACATTGTCCTTGTTCTATAACACCAGTGCAATAACATAATTGAATACATTTACTTCTAGAAGCTGTTAACACTCAAGATACATGTAGTGAAATTGACTGAAAATAAATTAAATAGATTTGTTTCTTTTATTGACCTTGATAAAGGTACAAATGCCATACATGATGATTATTATGATTTTCATACAAAGAAAAACTATAACCAAGCATGTTGCAAGGGCCACTGCAATTAGCAGAGCTCTCTCCATTGATTGCATGGAGCCTTCACTGAGAAGTCCAAGAATAAGTATTTTTTAAGGAAATTGATTCTAGTGATTAAAAAGACCTAAATTTCCCTTTGATCTTTCACAAAAGAATTATTCCCACTGCAAATATAAGCTTCTAGCTTAAGTTCCTTAAAGGGAACAAATAGGTACCTGAAGAAGATCATTCATGCTTACAAATTTTTATTGACTTAAATGTAGTACATCAGAGGGAAACTAAAGATAAGGTTAGGGAAGGCATTTAAATTTTGGTGACTGAATGGAGATGTGAGACATGCCACCTGTGCTACTTGGGTTGGCATGCAAGAAGCTTTTCAGTTTTAGTAAACCCTTTCAGAAAACAGTATTTTAAAAATAAATAAATAAAAAGAAATTCTGTACATAAAACTGAAGTACTGTGATTGTGCATAGCACTGTGCAGTTTCATAGAAAAAAATGAACCATGCCTTGTTACATTAACAAGCAGAGAAATGTATTGATTTTTTCTATAAAGATACAATTAAAATTTTGCTGTTTGCATGTATCAGTAACCTTGATCATTTTGGTTTTTCCTTAGAGAGCAATAAAATATGAAAAAGAAAAAAAAGTAAGAAAAGAATGATCCTGGAGATCATTAATCTAGAAGTCAAGTTTATCCAAAAAATCTCCAAAAGTCCTAAATATTTCCATCAAAAGTTCTACTCCTACTGGAAAGGAAACCAATTCAGAAAAACATAGCAAGAAAATTGTTGAAAAGCGCATTTGAAAATGAACATTCTGCCTCTCACGGTCTTTAAAACTTAACATTCCGGTATAAAATAAACTATCACAATGATATGTGGAAATGTTGTCAGATTATAATGCTTTGATTGAGTCTTTTGTCTTTCTTCTGAAACCAAACACGGTTTATAAAGCTTGAAATCTTTACCAAGTCTCTAACTTTCACAGTACATCAGGATAACCTTTAATGATATCCTGGGCATGGCTGGAAGGTGGACTTCTTAGTGTTATATCATTTTTTAAATATCTCAACACTTAAAGAACTGCTTGTCTTAAGACATTCAGAGTCAATGTCTTAAGACATTGAGTTTTTACCCATACATGTATCCAGTGAACTGGTATAAGTATCTGTTCAGACTGTTCAGACATTGAAGAACTGTGTAAAGTAGCAAAGTAATTTTACCATTTTTTAAATTAATCAACAAGATGGTAGAATCAGACATTCCCAGATTTTCCACCGAAATTTCATGCCAAGTTAACATTTGTAACTAATCCTGCTGATATCTGTTGCCTTTGAGCACCTAATAAGTCTTTTGAGACAAAATCAGTCTTTTTACAAAAGTCTCCTATGAGCTCCATCCTTCAGGATTCCTAACCCTGTAGAACAGATTACTTTTAAAATGTCTCCTCTGCTTTCAAAAAACTGAGGATGAACAGGATCAGAAACATATGTTCTCAGGTGCCAATTTCCCCAGCTCTAACAGAGATAATGGAGTGAAAAGTGAAAAAGATAAGGTAATTACCATTATATTTTCTTAGCTTTTAGAGCAGGTTATGAAAGTTCGATTTACTGCCCCTTCCAATTATTAGAGTTACTGTCAGTTACAAGAAGCAGCCTATGTTTCTTGCATGTACAAATATTTAGATTAGTTTCATAAATTTTGATGCAGGGATACACTAGATACAATGATACATTTCTACGTTAAAATTAGAACTGAATCTTGAGTTGATTCTCTTGCTTGCTCCCAGTGATGTCAGTGGGACTGCAATTTCAGTTTCCTTGACACGTTGGTCTGGCAATATGCTCAGTAAAAGCGAAGGAAAGCTAAGAATATGAGCAAGAAGAATCTCAGTTTTTTACATCAGACACTTTCAGTTCTCATAAAGTGGCAAGGAAAGAGAGGAGGTGGGGTGGCCCTTTACGTTAAGAACAGTCTTCTATGCCTAGAACTTAGCAATATGCATGATGACAGTGTGGAGAGCCTGTGGATAAGGATCAAGAGGAAGACCAGTAAGGCAGACATTGTGGTGGGAGTTTGTTATAGACCCCCAAACCAGGATATAAAGACTGATGAAGTATTCTATAGGCAGGTGACAGAAGCCTCACGATCACTCTCCCTTGTACTCATGGGGGACTTCAATTTCCCTGATATCTGCTGGCAATATAACACAGCAGAGAGACAACAGTCCTGGAGATTCTTGGAATGCGTGGAAGACAACTTCCTAACGCAGCTGGTGAGGGAACCGACCAGGGAAAGTGCCCTACTGGACCTGCTGATAGTTAACTCGGAAGGTCTTGTGGGGGATGTAAATGTTGGAGGCCGTCTTGGACAAAGTGATCATGAAATGATAAAATTTTCAATTCTCACTGAAGCAAGGCGGGGGGCCAGCAGGACTGCCACCCTGGACTTCCGAAGGGCAGACTTTGGCCTCTTCAGGAGCATGATTGGGGGTGTCCCTTGGGAGATGGTCCTCGAGGGCAAGGGTGCCCAGGAAAGCTGGTCATTCTTCAAGGAGGCACTCTTAAAGGCGCAAGATAAAGCTATTCCCAAGTCCCTAAAATCAAGCAGGAAGGGAAGAAGACCAGCCTGGCTAAATAGAGAGCTTCGGCTGGAACTCAGGAACAAAAAGAAGGCTTATAATCTTTGGAAAAAGGGCCTGGCAGATAAGGAGAAATACCATGAAGCGGTGAGGATATGCAGGGGGAAAATTAGAAGGGCCAAGGCTCAAGTGGAGCTCAGCTTGGCCACCAATATTAACAATAACAAAAAGGGGTTTTTTCAGTATGTTAACAGCAAGAGAAAGGTGAGGGATAATGTGGGCCCACTGATGGATGAGGTGGGCACCCTAGTAGTGGAAGACACGGAGAAAGCAGAGTTGCTGAATGCCTTCTTTTCTTCAGTCTTCACTGTTAGGACTGCCCCTCATGAATCTGTGGCCTTAGAGGCAAGGGGGATGGTATGGAGAGAGGAAATTTTTCCTCTAGTAGAGGAGGGCCAGGTTCGGGACCACTTGGCCAAACTGGACATTCATAAGTCCATGGGGCCTGATGGGTTGCACCCACGAGTGCTGAGGGAGCTGGCAGACGTTATCGCTGGACCACTCTCGATCATCTTTGAGAAGTCGTGGAGAACAGGAGAGGTGCCTGAGGACTGGAGGAAGGCCAACATCACTCCAGTCTTCAAAAAGGGCAAGAAGGAGGACCCTGGGAACTACAGACCAGTTAGTCTCACCTCTGTCCCTGGGAAGGTGATGGAGAGACTCATACTAGATGTCATCTCCAAACAAGTTGAAGAGTGGGGGGTTATTGGAAGTGGGCAACACGGGTTTACCAAGGGTAAATCATGTATGACCAATCTGATAGCCTTCTATGATGCCATAACCGGTTGGTTGGATGAGGGGAGGGCAGCAGATGTCATCTACCTTGACTTCAGCAAGGCTTTTGACACTGTCTCCCATAACATCCTCATTGGGAAACTGAGGCAGTATGGGCTGGATGAGGGGACAGTGAGGTGGATTGAGAACTGGCTGTGTGACAGGACCCAAAGGGTAATTATTAATGGAGCAGGTTCAAGTTGGAAGCCTGTAACCAGTGGAGTCCCCCAGGGGTCAATACTTGGACCCGTGCTGTTTAATATATTCATCAGTGACCTGGACGAGGGGACAGAGTGTATCCTCAGCAAGTTTGCTGATGATACCAAACTGGGAGGAGTGGCTGACACCCCGGAGGGCTGTGCTGCCATCCAGCGAGACTTGGACAGGCTGGAGGGCTGGGCAAAGAAGAACCTCATGAGGTTCAACAGGGAAAAGTGTAGGGTCCTGCACCTGGGGAAGAAGAATGTCAGGCACCAATACAGGTTAGGGGTGGACCCGCTAGAGGCAACTACTGAAGAGAGAGATCTAGGGGTCCTGGTGGACAGTAAAATGACAATGAGTAAACAGTGTGCTCTTGCGGCCAGGAAGGCCAATGGTATCTTGGGTTGTATAGGGAAGAGTGTAGCCAGCAGGTCAAGGGAAGTCATTCTCCCCCTCTACTCTGCACTGGTGAGGCCACAACTGGAGTACTGTGTCCAGTTCTGGGCTCCCCAGTTCAAGAGGGACAGGGAACTACTGGAAAGAGTCCAGCGTAGGGCTACAAAGATGATTCAAGGATTGGAGCATCTCCCTTATGAGGAGAGACTGAGAGAGCTGGGACTCTTTAGTCTGGAGAAGAGAAGGCTGAGGGGAGACCTTATCAACGCCTACAAGTATCTCAAGGGAGGGTTGAAGGAGGAGGGAGCCAGACTCTTTTCAGCGGTTCCCACCGAGAGGACGAGGGGCAACGGGCACAAGTTGGAACATAAGAGGTTCCACTCAAATATGAGGAGAAACTTCTTCACGGTGAGGGTGACGGAACCCTGGAACAGGCTGCCCAGGGAGGTTGTGGAGTCCCCTTCTTTGGAGATTTTCAAAACCGGCCTGGATGCAGTCCTGAGCAACATGCTCTAGCTCTGGGCAATCCTGCTTCAGCAGGGGAGTTGGACTAGATGATCTCTATGGTCCCTTCCAACTCTAGAAATTCAGTGAAATTCAGTGAAATTCAGTGAATTTTGGACTGGAAAAAGGTCAAGGGAAAAAGGAGATCGGACAGTAAAGGAATCATCCAGATCCCATGTTCAAAGGAGGAGTAAAGCTTTTGTTCAGCAAACCCATCAGTCTGCCAATCGCTCCTGCACATAGTAGTTCAAAAGGGAAAAGCTGCGTATGTAAAGTCATCCAAGTATTAAAGTGATGTCAGAGCCCCCGCATTTGTTTGAGCTCTAGGCTGGCCAAATGTCATATTAAAAACTCTCCAAGCCTTGAAAACAGTTTTTTATTTTGGGGGAAAGAAAGGATTTTAATGGCCCAATTTCTTGCTTCCACAAACATGTTTAATAGCTTCTGAGTTTCTGAACACAGGAAAAATATACTTAATGACCTAAGACAGCAATTTAAATAACAGTTTTAAACTTTAGCCTGGTCTGTAATGTTTCTTAGTAATTTAATTGAAGCCTCTGTACCTCATTAATTATTAAATGAATGTATTTTCCTTACAACTTGGAGTCTTACTGATGCAATCTACATGGTATCTAAAAATTGCAGCTACCTTGCTCATAGCAATAAAAAGAAGTTATGAAGTGCAGAGCTGACTAGTTATTTTAAAGTGCAAGAATTTCCAGGTGAGATTGCGTGGTCAGCTTTGGTGATCAAGGGGCTCCAATAGCATGGATGAGGTGAATCTTGATTTAAAGAATTGCAGTTCCTTTACCAGTGCATGAAACAGACCCTTGCACAGGCAAGAGAAAAAGTTAAATATGTGTTCAGAGTAAGAATTCAAAGCTAAATATATGAAACAAATTAACTTCTGAGTCTGACAATGGTCCTTTGCATTGTATTTACTACAGCGCAGGCACGTTTCAGAGGTGGGTCTCAGTCAATCATATGTAGGACTAAGTTTTGAACAGAACAATAATAAAAGGGATACAGGCATAGTTTAGTAGAGCTGTATTATGTTGTTGCACAGTTAATTTGTTTCTCTGCTCAGTACTATAGTTTTGAGAACTTTCATTGAAATTGGGTAAGCTGCTGAAACAAAAATGTACAACCAGCTCTTTATACTACATTTTTTTCATTTACATGGTGTGTTTTTTCTAGTAAATCAATAACTTAGGAAACAAGGAAATCTCTAGAGGTAATGTTTTTCACAGTTTTGCCACTTACTCATGTGAATGACTGGATGTTTTAGAGATAGTTTGTTGGGAAGAGAGAAAAAAAGAGAAGCTGGAGCTAAGAGAACATGTTTTTTTCTTCAGCTTCCAAAGTCTTAGTGTAACTATGCTAGTTTAGAGATGCATAAAATCTGGACTTTTACACCTCTATAAGAATTTATGTTCACCAGAGTGTTATATACTGAACCTATCCTGCTTTTTGTTTGCTTTTTTTTTATTTGTTTTTTTGTTGTTGTTGTTGTTGTTTTAGAAATAATTCTTTAGCGAAAAGACGGATAAAGAGTGAAGGAAAGTTGTAGGAAAAAAAAAAAAAAGAAATTGTATGTTATGGCATGATGTTGTCTCCTGGCAACTAATCTTCCTGTCCCCAACTCCTCATTTAACAAAATGGGCTATGTCACAACAAAAAAATTCCCCCTAGGTATCAAAAAGGCAGAAAAAAATCTGAATTTCTTAAACAGTGCTTACCTATTATATTTCCTTCACATAACAGACTAAGGAATTCCCAGGCCATTGTATACAGCTTTACCTAAGGGATGTGAACTAGCTTTTATCCTTTAATATTATCCTAAGCATCCTTTGAGACCACAGCTCTGTTCTGCCAGGCACTGAACGAATACAAAGGTGGAGATACTTCCTGACCCAGAAACCATATATTACAATAAATATTGCCTGTCATGGTTTAAACCCAGCCAGCAGCTAGTAGCCACTCACTCAATTCTCCCTTCTGCCCCCCAAAAGACAGGGATAAGAGGTAGAAAAGGAGGGAGAAGGAAAAAAATTGTGGATTGAGATAAAGACAGTTTAATAGAACAATAATGGAAAATGAAAATAATAATGATGATAATAATAATGATTATGATTAAGATGATAATAATAATTATTAATAATTAAAATAACAATGATCCAAGAATATGCGAGATGAATAATACAACAGAAGTCACTCTCACCACCCAGTGAATTGGTTGTCCAACCCATCCTGACCAGCAATTCCTGCCCCCTCAGCCAAGCCCCATTTATATACTAAGCATGACATCTGTGGTACGGAATATTCTGTTGGCCAGCTTGTTCCACCTATGTTCCCTCTCATCTGCTGTGGGAAGCTGAAAGAATCTTGTCTAATATAACCATTACCTGACAACAACTAAAACAATATTCATTATCAAAATTCTTTTCATATCAAATCTGAAACACAGCAGCCATTGGAAAGAAAATTAACTCTATCCCAACTGAAACTAGGATATTGCCATATAGTAACTCAACTGTGGAACTGGAACAAAAAACCAGTTGTCTCAGGTCACACCACAAGACGTATATCCTAATAGGACATGTAATAAAGGCCATGTACTAAACCACAGTCTAAACTAGTGCAGCTATACAGCAATAGTTCTCTACACACAGGCATACAGCCTCCTGTGTCCTGAGCCACAGGTGGTGTCTTTGTGTTTAATAGCCCTGGATTAAGTTTTCCTTCAATAACTTAGTCCTAATGAATTATTTTAAAGCCTTTGTGACCTTTAGAAATGCATGTTTCCAATGCCTAAATGAGTACTACATAAGCTAGCCATATAAGCCACATAAGTATATCCGAATGCTGTATCATCATGGGATTTCAGTACCTTAAAGACCGAGGAAGGGGACTCTACCTGCTGGGAACTGATGATTTTTCCTTTCCCTCAAGTGTCTGAATTCCTCATCATTATGTTATGCAAAGCACCTCCTTGGTTGTACTTGATGTGATGATTCAGTCAAGGATCACACTTTTACTGTAGCTGGTGTTGAACCTTTTGATATTTAAAGAGTATCTGGAATACTTCCCAGTCTATACATCTGCCCGTCTAATTTAGATTTTGGCAAATAGGGTTTCACTGGGATGCTACAAGGATGATTAAGAGCCTTAGTACCAATACTACGCCACTTTCGCTCTCTGTTAAACCACTGTGGGCCTTACTTTAAAGAAAATGAAGCAGATGGCGGGATGGTCAACAAATATGCGACAAAACACTTCTTCTAGATATTTGCAGTTTAACATGTGCTAGTGTTTATCCATCTGTAGAACAAGCCACCTGCCAGTTGTTTGAGTGATATGACTGGCTAAGCATTGCTAAGCACTCTGTAATAACAGCAACAATAATGTGGCCTCAAAAAAATAGTTGTATGCAAGGTATTCACACTGATGGCTCTTGCAGGTAAAAAATGCAAATTAAGACTCAGAAGAAAGCAATCTCATGTTGCCAAAATATGTATTCATGGCATGCATTATCTGTACAATTTAGAAACACGTACACCACTACTATATTAGACAATTTGCTGACAAGATGTGGAAAAGGCTATAACACTATAGTGTCTATGCACTTTCTTCGTTACTATGCTCAGGCAGAAGTGCATGCATACATTTTCAAAACTAGTTATATAGCTGATAGTCAGAAATTCATTCTCTAGCATTTCTGTTGCATATCGTTCATTCAATTAACCCCAGAGCCATCAACACTGGGAGGCAAATGTGAAAATAAAATCTTTGCAGCATGCAGTGGAAGCAGACATCATTTAGTAATACGTGTGTCTAGGGTGGTAATGATACCTCACTAGAAAGATCAACGGGCCTCAAAGCATAAATGGACTTGTGACATTAGGTAATTCTCCTCATTCTATTACAGATTAGGTGTCTGGACAGGGCTTTAAAAATCCTCCCAGTTCCTGTTTTGGAGAGAATTCAGCAAATTCTCTGCATGGTCTGTTTGAATGTACTTTGAAACTTTAAACATGTGAACCATTTCTATTCGTATTAATAACATTCTGTAACTGCATTCATAAAAGCAGAAGCATTTTTATTTCTAGTCATTTTTCCTCAACCGTTCAGTGCCACCAGTGATATTGCTGGATCCTAGGTGTTATGAAATACCTAAGTGATGTGTAAATGAGGAATTGGAATACGTGGTGTATGATGGCATTAACAGGTTACTTTGCAAGGGTACATAAGATATACTAGCCCAAGTAGGTAAAGCACAGAGATCCTAGCTAGTCTCATCCCTCTTGGGATGATATGTTCCATGGCATGATCTGAGATCGCTTGTGTTAAAGTACACCAAAATTAAACATTCTGCTGTATAAACATTTTCAGCACTCACAGCAAATGCAAACATTAATAGCCTGATGTTCAGTGACAAACTTGGGACATTTCTCCCTATCTGTTTTCACATTAAATTGAAGATAAAATGAACACTGCCCACTTCCATCTACTCTTTTCTTAGAATAAGGAAGGCTGCAGACAGAAAAATGCCTAAGAGACATGTATTGCTGAAAGCTGAATTCTTTCATAGCAGTCTGCAAAACAGATGTTAGAGTTTCTCCAGCGACATCAGATCAAACACAGCGCAAGCAGGTTCATTTGGATCTGCATTCCCACATTCTTTGTTTGATACAGATGCCCTGTGCCAAGAACACAAACTGTTCAACTGCCAAAAGCAGGCACCCGCAACACGTTCAAATGAAATCTTGAGGAGAATAGGAAAACCAAAAAGTTATGTCCAGGCATATGGAACCCTCATTATTATTATTATAAGCTCTGCCCACTCCTGCAGAGAACCTTCTTAGTTATAAATCTCTACTGATGGTTTCCTTTCTAAACCCTATTATATATTTTTCATTACTAGATTCAAAGTCCCCAGTCAGGATGTTATTATGTTTTAGAACTATACTGCTGATTTTCCTCAGCTCTCAGAATTCAGAGGTACAGGGGGAAAAGACTTGATTGCATTGCCAAGTTTATTGCAGTGTAGTGGGTTGTGAGGCACAGAAAGGATATCGCCTCTTTATTTCTTTTCCTCCCATTTTTGGACCTTTCTTGCCAAATTATGAGAGCAGGATTATGCAGCTGCTAGAGCTCCCCAGTCAGAGTGAGGGCTCTCTGCATTTTCATTCTGCACATCCCTGTTAGCAGATGCTTGGCCTGGTACATTTTATGCTATGCAGATCAAACTACAACAGACAGATCTCGAATTGAATTACCAGTTTTGCAGCTCCACTGGAGAGGTCTTTGGTTACTAGCAATTTCCATATTTGTTAGCTCTACCCAGTCATAACAAAGTCCTCCAAATAAAGAGAGGATTACCCAATATTGATCTGTTGCCTGCCAAACTCTAGCCCAGGTCAAACTGAAATAGTGGAGATGTAATTCTCTGAAATGGGGGTCTTAAAATGAATTTGCAATAATACTAGTTTGCTAAAGTAGTATTATACTTGCATTAAAACAGAACAACAATCTGAAAAATTAGCATTAAAAAAATGGACTCTCATACGGCACAGGAGCACAGTGGTCAAGGACTGAAAACATCTACATTTTCAATTTTTGCATTAAAGATGCTGAGACAAACCTTCAGTTTTTGCAAGGTCTTGCCCAACTCAAAGAAATTAATATTCAAGTGAGAATCTTCAGTATAACTACCTCATACATAATGAACATGAAAGCACCTCAATGAATGTCTGAATTTTGGTTTACTATCATTCCTTGCTGCTTCAACAAAAGGAATTTAATTTATATTGGGGATGGGTGTCCTTTCTGTGGGCTGGTGCTGGTTTATGGGTCCTAGGGTGGCTCTAGTCTAGTCTGAAATCATGATTTTATGCATATACAACACCTACCTCACTGTCTGCAATACATGAACAAAATGTCATTGTGCTCTGAAGTTTGTTTAACTCTAGGAATGTGTGGGGTTTGAGAGCAGGGAATATAACAAACTGAAAATTCACATTAAGGGTGTGAAGAGTGTTGGGAGTGAAAGGTGAGGAAGAGGAGTGCATTCACTAACACAGTATGCCCACCTGTACAGGGTCTGGGGCAGGTTTGACCTTCCCTGTGCCATCTGAGCCCAAACAGAACATTTCCCATAAGGAAAATTTCACCTGTCTCTTCTGTGGGAGTTTCCAAAATAAACTATTCCACAAATGAACTTTAGAGATCTAAGGAAGAAACAATTATTGCAACTTATAAGCGTCTTTCTGCAAGTTGCAGTCATGTTGTTTGTGTTGAAATATGAGTTTTAGAAAAAAAGAAACAAGCAAGAAAACAAACAAATGAAGAAACCAAATCCTCTTTCCCCCAAACACTTAAGTTTAGAGAAAAAATACATTAAAAAAATCCATCACTAATGTTTATGACAAATGAAGGAGAGAAGACTCAGGTTTCTGAGACTTGAAGTGTCTATTTTGGTTTTGCAATAAAGTTTGCACAATACTGTAAGAGACACATCTATTTAGTTCTCAGTACATTTTTATGAACATGCAACATCAAAGGCAAAAAAAAGGAAGTACAGTGGAAAAGAAGAGGCTTTGAGACAGAAGGGGAAGTAGTATGGCTCCTTCACCTCTGAACAATGAATTGGTGGCAATAAGATGGCAACTAGTAAGGAAGCACAGGTAAGGAGCAGGAATTCAGTTTAATTTGGGAAAATAGAAAGATTAATATGAGAGTGGCTGCAGCTTTTGTGTTGGGTGCTTTAAAGCAGACAGTGTTGCAATGATGGGATGCATGGAGAGACATGGAAGGAAGGAAGGAAGGAAGGAAGGAAGGAAGGAAGGAAGGAAGGGATGCAGAATTTGGTCATATATCTAAAGACACTCTGGGGGCCACCACCACCACCAATTCAAATTGGTATTATGGAAAAGCCAATGACAGCTGAAAGTTATTAAGAAAAGGCTGTCTGGTGAAATCACTACGGATCTGGGTAGCCACGTGTGCCCATTTGGGGCCTTAGTGGATAAATCTGTATACCTGGATCAAACAAAGCAAGGGTAAAGGCTCTGTAATGGTCCAACATCATCCATACCATTAAATTCTTAATATAGTTCCTGCAGTTTTAGCCCAGTCTTCCAATCAGTGTCTGGGGATTTTGTGAGGTTGGCCCAGGCCAGGGATGGTCAGAGATTCCAACAGAGCCAATAGAGGTGCCACCTTCAGTACAGATTCCCCAGAAGCCGGCCTGGACACACAGTCCCCTAAAAACACCTACACACACACTTGTACACACACTCACTTAGATGGGTGTTGCACCTGGACAATATTTGTACTCCTGTTATCTAATGCAGTGCAATTTGTTAAGTAAATGTGAAAAGGATATGTTTTGTGAATATACCAACAAACAGAATCAGATTTCATGTCATAAACGTCAACTAGAGGGAGAGGAACAGATAATGTAAGTATGAGCATCTGAATGCATTTCGGACTGAGAGAGTTGCTATTAATGCTCTCCCAGAAAGTAAAGTATTTAAGATAATGAAAAACATATTGCAAATGTTCCTAGTTTCATTTGTTTACTGCTTTCACAAACTACTCCAAAGAACTCGTTAATGGAAACTAATTGGAACAGGTTCCGTGTCCATGTCCAGTTTCTTTTATAATTGCTGAAGTCACTGAATTGGCATGAAACAGCTCCTATTTAATCTGTCTGATTAAAAAGGGCACTTTCTCTTGCTGTACTCATTGGAGTGGAAATGAATTGTTCGCTGTCATGCACCAGGCTGTTCCCTTCATTTGATAAACCGACGGATTAGGCAAATTTAGTCAAGGAGTCTTGAGGACTCTTCCCTCCCTCTATTCCCTTCATACCATGAGGTGAAACACTGTACTGATTATGAGACCTCCTTTTAATTTTTTGATTACATGAATTAATTGGGCTGGCAGACTGGACTGAATTTATACCAGTCAATTCTTCAGTAAATTATTTTCACATAAGTATGTTCCTTATCTGAAAGGAGGATGCAAATTCCTTTGTCTTAAAGAAAAGCTTGATATAGAATGCAAGAAAGTGTTTCATTCACGGTTACCCCATCTTTCATGATGAAAATGAAAAGTGTGGGGCTGGAGTACCCTGGTCTGCTGCTACTGTCTCACATATTATCTAAATATTGTCAACCGCATGAAGCGGGAGGAAACTACTGGGTTTATTTGGCAATGCACTAGACCAATAGCAATGGTATTGGCTGCGAAAGTGGGAGGGAGCATGGAGAGGTCAGACCTGAAAAAGCTGTGTGGTTATCATAGGGGCAATTCAGAAAATCTACAGCACAGTGAACAAGCAACTCAGTCTTTAGGTGTGCTATAAACACAAAGGCCATGCACTTGGGGGATGAAAAAATCTTTCACACAAAGCTCTGTGACAAGGTGCACCAGAGACATAATAATAAGCCTATTTCTAGTACCTGTGTACGTTTGGGATGCTGTTGGGACTCTGAGGTCACCTGCAGCTGACTTGTTTCTGTGTCCTCACAGCTCTGCCCTGTACCATCCTCCCACCTCCTTCACCATGTTTCCATCTTGGAAATACAAACCATAAAGCTGAGGCCATTTTTTTCCCCCCTCAAGACCAAAGGAAAAATGGTGGGCAGAATAGCAAAGCTATAACAGTTTCAATCAACTTTATGTGGCAAAAGAAGAAATAACCTTGTATTTTTTGTTTGCTTTTCCCTTCTAAATATCTACAAAAGATCTCCCTGTTGGTAAATTAATGTGTTTTTTTCTAGGAAACAGACACAAAAATACATTTTCTGGAATGCAAAAGTTCCCCCTCATTTTTTTCTGCTTACCAAAAACGAAACAAGCCGTGACTGCCGTGCCTAAAATTCATAGCAATTGCAGGTCCAAGAAGCGTGGGCACTTACAGAAACAGGTAGAAGTCCACAGAAAGCAAGCATAATGTAATTCTTAGAGGTGAGTTGCCTGTTGCAGAGATGTGAGACCTACCCATTAACATGCCAAATATGACTTAGAAGGGAGTTAATGTTATTTCTGGCAGAATGCCTTAGCCTCAGCATGATTTGATGAAGCAGTTGCTCTCCTTAAAATAAAAGGCCTTATCTTAACTTTAAAGACTCAATTTACTTCAGTGTGTCAAATGTAGTTAGAATATCACCTCTCCTCTTTCAAGCAGCTTATCAGTATCCCAGACACTGACTTCTGGAGACAAGAAGTCTGTGATATTCAAGCTGACTCGTTTCTGAACAGGACTAAAATTCAAGCTTTCTAGGAACTGCAGGTGCTTTTGTTTCCTTGGAGATAGAGTGACCACAAGAACACCAAGCAGACCTCCTGTGACCCCAATCTAAATAGCTGTCACACTTTCTAGTAAAAAGAGGCCGGAAGCAGAGACACAGATGTCGTAAAGCAACCCTGTTCTCTTCCAAACACTCATGGATTTTATCATCCCTTTACAATTAATTTCGTCAAAAAATGCTCTCATGCTTTGTGTTTTGTTCTGCATTATTTTTGGAATGACTTGATTGCATACATGGATCCTGATAATCAGGGACTGTTTCACTAGACTTGTTTGGCTACAGTTATCCAGCCTTCATTCCCTTGGGAAGCCATCTCAAGCATGAGCATGTTCCTCCTTGCAAAGTTTTTTGTGTACATGCATCTTCCATGACTTCAGCCAATCACAGTTTATTTATAGGGCTAGACTAAAAGGAGAGAACCTCATCTCTTATACTCTCCGCAAAAATGACTTTTCCCCTTGCCATTAAAGTATGGGCAGAGGCTAAACCATAACCACTTTTCCTATTCAGTATTTGCAGGTACCAATTTTGCCATGCAACACCTGCTAGTGAGATTCTTTCTGAGAGATCCATTAACAGTTTTCTGTCCCTGTCTTTGTTTCTCCCCATCCTGCCAAATTCTGTCATAAATTTTTTTTTTTTTCTATTTCTGTTCTTCAGATGGCTATGGAAACAGGGAGCAAAACCCCAACAGCATGTCAGGACTTGCATGAAGGTCATGCTTAGTATTTCCTTCTGGGGGTTTGTAGGTACCTATGGGCAGATACAGATCTTCCTCATGCAAGATGGAATCGCTGCAGATTTCAAATTATTTGGATAATTCTATTCCAAATCAGTCAGAAGAAGGAAACGCTCATGGCTGTTAAACCCCCCAAAAGAAACCATACCTCGATGAAATCACAAACCAAACTTTGCAACATTAGCAGCAAGCCATGGTATAGTATAACTTAAACTGCACTGGTATTATCTCATTCCTTAGTTGCAGGAACAATTTTCCCTAATAGGACCCTCCCTGCACACTTTTGAGGGCAATAAAACTAAGGGAATTTTTGGTAAATAAGCCAGTGGGCTGCAGTTGTGTTGCACTGAATCTCTCTTGCATTTTTCATCTGTTCTTGGGGCAAATTTGATTCTTAGACCTTCTGTAACTCCATCAAAATCAATTGGACCACCTGATGAACAATTCAGAGCTGAATTCAAACCTCTGAGACACAACTGATCCCTAACTAATTAACCTACAAACATTATTGTGCATTGATAATTTGCCGAGGTAGAGGGTGTACTGAAAATTCAAATCCATCAACATTCATGAAGTTTTCTCTTGGTCAAAACTGTATTCTTGGTTACAAGCCTTGTCCTAAAATCAGTGCTGAAGCAAACCAGTGTACACCACTGAAAAGCAAAGATTTGCCCCGTGAAACATCTGATGGCAGAATGGCAACTGCCAAAGCAGTTAATAAACAGAATTACTGAGGCTCTATTTTCATTGCCAGGGTTCATAACATTTAATAATGGCAAATCTGAGAGGAATACTCTTCTGAAAATAGCACTTAGCAGGAGAGGTTCTGTGTTCACAGTATTGCAATGCCTTGCAGTATAAGCCTGAACAGCTTTGACCTCTACCACTCCTAAAAACTTGTTATAAACTTTGACAGCAGACCTGCCTTGTCTCTGCACATCCACAGTATTTAACAATAAGTCAGTGAAGATTAATACATGTCTCCAGACTGATCTGTTTAACACTGACCATGCCACCAGCAAAACCAATGAAACCCAATGAGAAATCTCAGTGATTTAACAAAGGATTACTGAGACCATCAGTCAAAAGTAATGCTGTTGCAGGAAGCATTTTAACAGGCAAAACCTGATTCTGAAAAAGGATCCCCTTTTCACCCTTATGGCCTGAAATAAATTTGTATAGGTGTTTAGAAGGTAGAGGGGAAAAGGAAACAGCACTTTCAAAATTATTAAGTTAGACATTTATTACAGCACATAGCATGAGGCAACAGGCCCTCTCTTAGTAAAACATTTTTCAGTGACTGCTTTTTTGAAATGGTGTGGAAAAAATTGCTATAAAACACTAGGTTTTCTATAGTGTTGATAATTTTTCTTTATATAAAGACCTCATTTCTTTTAAAGTGCTACTTTCTTGGTCTTCAACAAGAAAACCACTTCTGAGTACTACTAACTCCAACCCTTTGAGCAATTCTTTTCAGCAGGAGACCAGTTCCATTTTCCAGCATTCACTTACAGATCCATCACTCACTTTTCTCAGTTTTGACTTTGCTGTTCAAAACAGAATTATTATATTTTAATTGACAGAGATGAGGATATCATTTGCAGCTGTTAAATATCCTGTGAGTGCGCGGTATGCAAATTGAACACCAGTAACCTAGGTTCTTGGTATATTTAATTTCTCAAGTTTTCTTTGGAAATGAGCAATGCAAAATGATTCCAGTCTTCCTATTCAGCAACACTGAACAAAATTTCGTCATCTATAAATCAAAACTATAAAACGTTTGAGAAATCTAATAAATTTGTATCCATTTATTTTTTTTTCCTTTTTTTATTTTCCTCATAGATAGCAATTTACTGAAAATTCTCCCAGTTCTCAGCTATGACTTTTTGTTTATTTAATTGGCAGGTGAACAAAAAAAGCCATTTGGATTTTAACTCTTATTTGACATGTACCCTGTGTCATACCTCATGTCAAACCAGTCCAAAAATCTTTTTTTTTTCCTTTCCTAAGGAAAGCTATGAACAATAAGAATAGAGGAAATATGAATAGTTATTCCAATTCAATCATAACGCTATGATTCAGATCTTGTCCAGCTGTTCTTGTCTAGACTTTACAATGGGTCAGAATAGACAACAAGGAAATGCCATTTTTATTTTAAAATATTGTTTTTGAAACTGGTAACTGCCTCAGAAAGGCCTGAAGCTTCACAATTTTAGACCTCAGTTTGCACAAATGAAACTAGTCTGAATTTTGAGACTATCTGAAAACAATAGATTAAAATTATTTCACTATCTCTTATAATTGCACTGATAAAAGGTAAAATTATTTTTGGTATCATTGATCCACATTTATCTTACATACCTAACCTTGAAGAGATCTATCTACCTGTATAAGAATTGATTAGTGCATCTTTATCCCAAGTTTTCTGATGCAACAGTCCCACTAATGCCACATGTAGCCATTATAAATGTTTATACAAATTCCACTGTGAATTAACATGTTTTGCCCCCAGACCTGAAAAGGGGGAGCTGAGAAAAGAAAAAGAAAACAAATAATAATAATCAGAATACTGTTAATACAGTTTTACAAGAGTATTAAATTCAAATAAAATATTTACAGAGGATAAGCAATGCTTTTGGTACACTACGCAATTTACATTACAAGTAGAAGCAACTAATCTTCCACACATTCTGGTTTATAATAGCGAAGCATGCACACAGCAATGGAAGGGAACAGAGTTTTCATTATGAAACTATTTAAAAATAAATGTGTGAATATAAATGATCTATTTGTATCCAAGCTCCAGTAGATCTAAAATGAAAGCCAAAAAGCAAGATGGTGTTGAACAATATTGCTTTCAAGAACTGATTTATGCTGGGTTTTGGTACTAGAGTTATTCCCAGATTATGAGTCCTGCATAACAACAACAACAACAATCTCAACCTAATAACAACGAAGATTTCTGCTTACTTAAATGGTTGCTTACTTAATTTTCTTTTTAACAGTGTTGCTGATACCAATTAAACACAAGTGCACGTTAACTGCTATATAGCTGCTATTAGTTTTTCTTTTCCAGTTGGTAGCTCAAGACAAATAGCCAGGCTGCTCTTGTAAAGATTACTGCAGGAGTGCATGATTTTTCAGCTTGCTGACAATTTGCAGCAAGTGAGAATAAAATATTTTTTCAGTTAGTGTAAACATATGGTAAATTGACATAGATATTTTTACCAAACATCAAATTTAAAAAGAAAGTATCTCAAAAATACCAGTACATTTTTGAATTATCACAATATTTGTTTAACCTGAGAAATGTTTATTTTAAGCAATCCTCAACTTAGGGAAAAAAATATATATAAACTCTGAAAAAAATTGTTTTAGAACAAAAGGAACACAGTTTCAAGTACAAAACCAAAGATGTCCAAGCAATGGTGAAATTCCCAAGCAATCTCGCAAAGCATTCTATGATTCTGTGATTTTATTGATGTAAATTTAAGAGAAATATAAATTAACACCGATAAAATCAGAGAATGATAGAATGCTCTGAGTTTGAAGAGATTTTTAAAGATCATCTAGTCCAACCCCCCTTGCTATAGACAGGGACATTTTTCACTAGATCATATAAAATCATAATATAATTAACAGGAAATTAAAAATATTATAGAAATCAAAATAACCTTATTTTTCAATAAAATTTCACGGAATAATATGCCTCCAGCTCCACCTACAAGCATACATGTACACTAAATGATTACACAGATTATACACGTATTCGTGCGTGTACATAGAAACACATATTTTACATCTATTTGTAAATATATAAGTAACACATATTTATACTGTAAGTTTCTGTTATGTCATAAATGTTATACAATCCATGTTCCTACAACCAAAAATGCTGCTTTTAGTTTGTCCTCTCTTGCTTGAGTGAAGAGAGGAGTCAACCTGGTTTTCACTGCTGCTTTTACAAAACAAGGGGCCAGGACCCCACAGTTAAGAACATTTTCTCTGCCAAGTTAATTCTTTCTACTCAATGGGATTATCCTAAGCAATTTCCCTTCTGAGTGTTTATGCAATATGGCATGGTAATTGTATTGTTGATGATACAGTGTAAAGTTTAAATATTTTCTTTAGTTGACCCAGATTCAAACTTCTGGAAGCTACCCTGGGTCTCAGGAAGTTCAGTACTTTGCTATTGTTTAAGCCTACAGTCTTTTTACTGAAAGACTGCTGTCATACAGCATTGACCCAGCTGTATCTGAAGATCTTCACAATCACATTGTGAGCTTCTAACATTTGAGCTAACAACCAAGTTCCAAATATGGCCCTGACTCAAAAGACAGCCTGAAGTGGACAACTGCAGCATTTTTCTCCTGTTATAGTAAGTTAGCTCTTCTTTCATTTGGGCCAGCTTGCAGAAATTCTCCTAGCCTTGATCTAAATTTACATCCCTCAAATATCTGCAGAAGATGATCACATAATCACTACTTACCTATTTCAGCCAATGTTTTCGATTTATTTTATTTTCTAAAGGTCAAAGCTTCTAGATCTTGAATAAACATTTCCAATCTGAACTCTTTACCAGTGTGTATAGTAAAGCTGGTCAGAAACAGAACTTTATAGGCTCTCCCTTTAATGCCTTCCCATTCCACTCAATGGAATTTTTAAGAGAAAAAAAAGCAACAGGAAAATTTTCTATTTTTTTATCTGAAATATCATTTCTCATAGAAAAGGACATTTTCCTTAGCCAGAGCTGGCTGATCTTTCCAAAGTACATATTGTTCAAGTTTTGTGCACTAAAATCCACAAAGTTCTGTGAATAATAAAATCCTACTGGAAGACCCTGCTCCAGAATGTCCCTAGCACCATCAAATCAGCACATTTTCCAATCTATCTGTTGCCAGGGGTCCTTTCCAAAACTATGAGTTGTCCTTTGTGGAGATGGAGTTACAGCGAACACATTATTGAAAGGGCTTTTTTCCCCTGTATATGTATGTGCCTAATGCTTGTTGCCAATTAAAATAATAAGCAAACAGCATAAACTGTATAGATTAGAAAAGGGTATAATTGCCCTATTTAGTCATATAAATGAGAGGTTGTCTTGCTACAGGGAAGAGATAAACTAGACGGGAAGAGGCAAAGTATACTGGAATTCATTTTCACCTCCCATGGTGAAATCTTTTATTGTTGTTTTTCTGTGCTACAATGGTGGAATACAAAGCCTAAGTCACAACAAAGCAATAACGCTGCATTGATGTGTTCCCAGAATTGAAGCCATAGGCAAGCGACACTACTTACTGCCGGGCCCCAATTCAAGTCTCCTTACAGCCCTCTGGGCATTGCCAGACTAAATAGCTTTGAAAAGAGGAACAGCACATTAGCAGCCCCTCTGAGACAATCTAAGTAGAGTTACTGCATAAAAACCCCAGTTTAAATTATGTTAATAGAGCTGAAAGCTGCAAAGAAATTATTTATCAGAACTAGTGCAAGACCCTAGAGCTTATGCATTTTTTACATCAGACTTCCATTCCCTCGTTGCAGTCCTGTATCTCTCCAAAAAAATTTTCTGTGCCACCGACAAAAGGGGAATCTGTCATTTATATCATCTGTGCTTTGACCAGATGTGGTCCTTAATGCCATCCATGCCAGGGCATTCTCTAGAGTCCACCAAACCACTGTTTGTCCCCCAGCATGCATCAAAGCCCTCAGTGCAAACCCAGCACGGCCACTACATTGTATGAATGGTGTGTGGCAGATGGCATGTATCACATCCGTCCTCTCTGCTGAGACATGCAAGGTAAAGTGCTTCAATGGAATTGCTGCAGTTGCCTAAGTAAGTCAGAAATATAATTCTTAAATATTTGGGAACAAGGACTACCTTTTCACAGCATGTTAATAATTAAAAACGTGATCTTGGAGCACCAGCTATGGTATGAAATGACAATTGGCCAAGCCCATGCTTATCCCAGTGGATCTACATGTATCAGCAGTCTTCATGGATCAGTCAAACAAATGAATAAAACCAAAAACAGAGGAGGGAGGGGAAAAGGTGTGACCCCAGAAAGATTAATTTGTTTGGTTCTGGGACAACTGTGTGCCAGTCTCACTAATTACGAGAATGTTCACCGGAGGGTGCCTCTGCTGGCAACAACCTATGCTTTAAGGAAAGAAAATTAGACTGTCTCCAGCCCCAATTTCATCCTCTTTGATGTCACAATGCACTCTGGTGCTTGAAGGAGGGAGAATTGCTCAACAGAATGCCATCTGAGATGACTGAATGGCATTGCTACAATGGGAAGAGGTTTGCATTCAAATTTTCATCAAGAGAGACACTGCTATGAGGCAGAACCTGATTCCTGTCTCATGAACACCAGCTCAAATCAGCAGGAAGCCAATGAAGTCAAAAGACTACCAAAAACGATGGGCTTAGACCCACACTAAATGCGTGGGAAAATCAGCGGGAAGAGATAACGGCTCAACATATCTGTATGTACATTTAAACTTGCACTTCGTGAAAATACCAAGCATGAGAAAAATCAAAGGTAATCTCAGATTATAAACGGGTCCATTTAGTTTTGACATTAAAAGGTGGGTGTCATCTTCCTGGCTTTTAGGTCTCTAATCATTTCATTCTGCTTTTACATAATTCATAGCCTTTCACAGTTTATTGAATCCTTCAAGACTACTCATTCTTTCTTTTTCATCTTTTTATTTTAGTTCTAAAATTTGTGTGTGCGTACATGCTTAGGAAGAAATGTAAAAGAGCTATTTAGCATTTGAAGGAGTGCTGCAAACAGTTATTTCAAGCCTTTTGTTCTAAAATAAAATAAAAAAGCCAAGGGAGGTGATTTTTCAAATTTGTTTCAGAAGAGTTTTTATCGCTCAGGTTTAAGAGAAAGATTTTTTCCCCCGGCATAAGCCATCATCAATCTATGGTGCTGCTCTAATGTACACCACCTGAGGATTGGAAGTGACATAAAGTGAGCTACTAAAAAGAAAGAGACCACACGTGACTAACATCTGTCACGTCGCTTAATATACTGTTGCTCATGGAATGAGGTGACAGGAATTGGTGTAGAGCCAAAAAACAGAGCAGGAAAAAAAGCTTCAACTTCATAACTTACTGCAAGTTTTCATTGCTCCTACAATTACTTTGAAAATTCAACAAATAGAAATACAGAAATACCTGTTGATATTACCAGCAAATGGTTGGAAAGTTTTACTATGTCTTTAAAGATGAGCTGCTGTAGGTGAGTTTATGTGGCCCAAGGTTCTCTTGCAGGATCTTCCTTATGGATAACTTTTAGTTTCTTCTATTGACTCACAGAGTAAAGAGACTCTGCAAACCCAAGTGTTGGATACAATGAGAACATGGGGACAGTGTACACATGCAATGGGATGCTGAAGAGGAGTCACACAGGCAAAACTCACTTTCTTTTCAGAAAAGTGTCTTGGGAAAGCTGAAGAGAGAAGGCAGTCACAGTATCTGTATTCCAATTAAGGCCTTTGCTTGGGATACCTTGTGCACTGCTTTGGAAATGAAACCCTAACCTTATGGATACTACAAGGAAAGGATCATGGGAGTATAACAAAATATTCCAGAAGAAATTCCATAACCCCAAGAGTCTGCAGGTAGAAGTGAATGTGTTGTTCAGTCAAGGCATTCCTTGTTTAATTTCAACATCTTTGGTTCTATGCTTGGTCTTCATACTTTGTTAACAGAATACTACTAGTTATAAATGTAACACTTTATGGTACAATTTCTCATAAAATAGTGCATGAAGATGTACAATATATCTCCTCAGAATTGTAATAGAAACAAGAAGACTGAAGGAGGAAATATGTAATTGAGATTATTGGTACTTGGACTAATGAAAGAGGAAAATGAGGAGTCAAGGTAGAACTCTCATGCCTTCATCACAGTAGCAGAAACCCCAGTCAGAGGAACAGGGAATGGCTAAGGGGCAGCACAGAAGAAGAGTTCCTTCCAAACATCCTTCTACATTTCTTGGAAATAAGAAAATAGTTACGGGGGGCAGGGAGGACAGCAGCAGTTAAGAAAATAGACCATTTTCTAAGAGGAAATCAAATTCCCTTCCAACCTAGAAAATTCTATGATTTTATGTGATGGTTTTGTCAGTGTTAGGTTGATGGTTGGACCCGATGATCTGAAGGTCCCTTCTAACTTAGACAATTCTATGATTCTATAAAGAGCTGACATATTGAAACAGCCAAGAAGCATCTATATTACTAGATATAAACTTAGTAATTGAATAATTATTAAAAGAAAACTAATAAGATATAACTTTAGTAATGTAACAGAACTTAGTATTTTTATTTATTCATTTATCTATTTGTTTATTTATTGGACAATAAAAGACATTTTGTCCAATATTGGACAATACAGGACATTTCTTGAATGTCCTGTATTGTAAATTTATGGTTTGAAGTAAACACTTTCTTTTAGTTCTAAATCTTCTCCAGGATGGAAAATGTCCTTGACTGATCTGACACACAATCCCATATCCATTAATGTAGTGAGTCTTAAAAATAATTTAAATGGTCATCTTGGCATGTGTCCAGCTGCTTAATATATACTGCAAGAGTATGCAGTGTGTGTCACCACAGAAAAGTTGATAGGCAAGTTTAAGGTCTAATGCCACAGAGGTCAGGGAAGAGGAGTCCTCTGGGGATCACTGATAACTGGGAAAACTCTCCATATCATGAGCAGAGAATGAGGATCATGTTTGACTCCAATAGAGGGAGTTTACAAGAGGCCAGACTCTCTTATTGGGGTAATATTGGGGTAATATTCTCTTATTGGGGTCTTGCAAGTAATTTTCTTCCTCCTTTTGCTGTTTCACTTTTTTTTTTTTTCATTTTCTTTTTTTCCCCCCCTGGATCAGGAAGGGAAAGAGGAGGAGAAGAGTATATTCAGTACATGGGGAATAGTCAAATCTTGCAAGTTGTTAACCCAAAAGAAGGTGATACCTGTTTTTCTGTATTTTAAATTCTACATCAACAGTGGGATAACAAAGGATCTGTGAGTGTATGTGTTATTTACTCCTAGAAGAGCACTCAGACTCTTTCTGTATTGCAGCAACACCAACCCATCAATAAACAAGAATGAAAATAAGAATGTGTATAAATGTTCCTGGGGGACAACTGCTTGTTAGATTGATAGAAAGTATCCATCTTTTATACAACATCGTGCAATATTTTCTTCATGCATCATATGAAAAATAATGCAAAGAAAACCTAGTTAGCATTACTGTGACAACTGCCTGAAGGTATGTTATATAGAATTTTCCCCTAAATCATTTCATTTTGGAGAAAAACTTAAAACCTATTTGTCCATAGTCAAGGGAAGCTGGGGAGCATTATTAATTACAAGGTCAAGTCAGCCACAACAATCTCATCATTCTTAAAATGCTGCAAAAATATTTAAATTATTCAGAGGCCTTGACTGAAAACCTGAAGACAGCTCTGGGTTGGGTGACACCTACATTTGTCTGACCATATGCCTGCTCTGAAAAGAGAACTATATAACCATAGTTTTTACTGCTTTAAAGTCCATGACAACCTGTCTGTGCTCGTAACGTTTAGACTCAGAGCTAGTTAATACCAGATTTGTGGAAGAGTGGGAAAGCCAGTCCCTTCTGACTTTGAACCATGTAGACACAGTTAGATAATCATTTGGTTATTCAAATGATTGAATAAAAATGGGGTGGCTCTCTATGTTAGAGACATATTTGAATGACTAGAACTTAATAATGGGACTGACAGTGTTGAGTGTTTATGGGTTAGAATCAAGGGGAAGGCCAGCCAGGCAGATATCATGATGGGAGTTTATTACAGACTCCCAAACCAGGACTTTGAAATAGATGAAATATTCTATCAGCAACTGGCAGAGCTCTCACAATCACTCGCCCTTGTTCTCATGGGGGACTTCCACTTCCCCGGTATCTCCTGGGAATACAACACGGCAGAGAGGGAACAATCCAGGAGGTTCCTAGAGTGTGTGGAGGATAACTTCCTCACGCAGCTGGTAAGTGACCCGACCAGGGAAAGTGCCCTCCTGGACCTGCTCCTTGTGAACAGGGAAGAACTTGTGGGGGAAGTAAAGGTTGGAGGCCATCTAGGGCACAGCGACCATGAGATGATTGAGTTCTCAATAGTTGGAGAAACAAGGAAAGGGGTTACTAAGACTACCACCTTAGACTTCCGATGATCTGAAGGTCCCTTCTAACTTAGACAATTCTATGATTCTATAAAGAGCTGACATATTGAAACAGCCAAGAAGCATCTATATTACTAGATATAAACTTAGTAATTGAATAATTATTAAAAGAAAACTAATAAGATATAACTTTAGTAATGTAACAGAACTTAGTATTTTTATTTATTCATTTATCTATTTGTTTATTTATTGGACAATAAAAGACATTTTGTCCAATATTGGACAATACAGGACATTTCTTGAATGTCCTGTATTGTAAATTTATGGTTTGAAGTAAACACTTTCTTTTAGTTCTAAATCTTCTCCAGGATGGAAAATGTCCTTGACTGATCTGACACACAATCCCATATCCATTAATGTAGTGAGTCTTAAAAATAATTTAAATGGTCATCTTGGCATGTGTCCAGCTGCTTAATATATACTGCAAGAGTATGCAGTGTGTGTCACCACAGAAAAGTTGATAGGCAAGTTTAAGGTCAGGGAAGAGGAGTCCTCTGGGGATCACTGATAACTGGGAAAACTCTCCATATCATGAGCAGAGAATGAGGATCATGTTTGACTCCAATAGAGGGAGTTTACAAGAGGCCAGACTCTCTTATTGGGGTAATATTGGGGTAATATTCTCTTATTGGGGTCTTGCAAGTAATTTTCTTCCTCCTTTTGCTGTTTCACTTTTTTTTTTTTTCATTTTCTTTTTTTCCCCCCCTGGATCAGGAAGGGAAAGAGGAGGAGAAGAGTATATTCAGTACATGGGGAATAGTCAAATCTTGCAAGTTGTTAACCCAAAAGAAGGTGATACCTGTTTTTCTGTATTTTAAATTCTACATCAACAGTGGGATAACAAAGGATCTGTGAGTGTATGTGTTATTTACTCCTAGAAGAGCACTCAGACTCTTTCTGTATTGCAGCAACACCAACCCATCAATAAACAAGAATGAAAATAAGAATGTGTATAAATGTTCCTGGGGGACAACTGCTTGTTAGATTGATAGAAAGTATCCATCTTTTATACAACATCGTGCAATATTTTCTTCATGCATCATATGAAAAATAATGCAAAGAAAACCTAGTTAGCATTACTGTGACAACTGCCTGAAGGTATGTTATATAGAATTTTCCCCTAAATCATTTCATTTTGGAGAAAAACTTAAAACCTATTTGTCCATAGTCAAGGGAAGCTGGGGAGCATTATTAATTACAAGGTCAAGTCAGCCACAACAATCTCATCATTCTTAAAATGCTGCAAAAATATTTAAATTATTCAGAGGCCTTGACTGAAAACCTGAAGACAGCTCTGGGTTGGGTGACACCTACATTTGTCTGACCATATGCCTGCTCTGAAAAGAGAACTATATAACCATAGTTTTTACTGCTTTAAAGTCCATGACAACCTGTCTGTGCTCGTAACGTTTAGACTCAGAGCTAGTTAATACCAGATTTGTGGAAGAGTGGGAAAGCCAGTCCCTTCTGACTTTGAACCATGTAGACACAGTTAGATAATCATTTGGTTATTCAAATGATTGAATAAAAATGGGGTGGCTCTCTATGTTAGAGACATATTTGAATGACTAGAACTTAATAATGGGACTGACAGTGTTGAGTGTTTATGGGTTAGAATCAAGGGGAAGGCCAGCCAGGCAGATATCATGATGGGAGTTTATTACAGACTCCCAAACCAGGACTTTGAAATAGATGAAATATTCTATCAGCAACTGGCAGAGCTCTCACAATCACTCGCCCTTGTTCTCATGGGGGACTTCCACTTCCCCGGTATCTCCTGGGAATACAACACGGCAGAGAGGGAACAATCCAGGAGGTTCCTAGAGTGTGTGGAGGATAACTTCCTCACGCAGCTGGTAAGTGACCCGACCAGGGAAAGTGCCCTCCTGGACCTGCTCCTTGTGAACAGGGAAGAACTTGTGGGGGAAGTAAAGGTTGGAGGCCATCTAGGGCACAGCGACCATGAGATGATTGAGTTCTCAATAGTTGGAGAAACAAGGAAAGGGGTTACTAAGACTACCACCTTAGACTTCCAGAGGGCAAACTTTGACCTGTTCAGAGGACTGCTAGACAAAATCCCTTGGGAGGCTGCCCTGAAGGATATAGGAGTCCAGGAAGGCTGGACATACTTCAAGAAAGAAGCCTTAAAGGCACAGGAGCAGGCTGTCCCCATGTGCCAAATAACAAATAGGTGAGGAAGGAAACCAGCCTGGCTAAATAGGGATCTTTTGCTGGATCTCAAAAACAAAAGGAGAGTCTACAACCTTTGGAAGAGGAGGCAGGACTCTCATGAAGACTACAAAGAGGTAGTGAAGCTATGCAGGGAGAAAATTAGGAGAGCCAAAGCGCAGCTAGACCTCAACTTAGCTTCAGCTGTTAAGGATAACAGAAAATGTTTCTATAAATTCATTAACAACAAAAGGAGGAATAGAGAAAATCTCCCTCTTTTATTTGATGCAGAGAGAAACTTAGTCACCAGGGACGAGGAAAAGGCTGAGTTGCTCAACGCCTACTTTGCCTCAGTTTTTCACAGTGGAACTAGTTGTTCCCTGGGCACCCAGCTCCATGAGCTAGGAGACAGGGAGGGGAAGCAGAATGAGGGCATCACAATTAAAGAGGAAGAGATCAGTGACCTGTTACGCTGTTTGGGTGCACACAAGTCTATGGGACTGGATGAGCTACACCCAAGAGCACTGAAAGAGTTGGCAGATGTGTTCCCCAAACCACTTTCCATTACTTGCATGAAGTCATGGCTAACTGGGGAGGTCCCAATGGACTGGAAGGTGGCAAATGTAACACCCATCTACAAGAAAGGCAAAAAAGAGGATCCAGGAAACTATAGACTTGTCAGACTGACCTCAATACCATGGAACAGGTCATCTTGAGTGCCATCACAAGCCACACAATGGACAACCAGGGCATCAGGCCTAGTCAACATGAGTTTATGAAAGGCTGGTCCTGCCAGACGAACCTGATCTCCTTCTATGACAAGAGGACCCAATTATTGGATGAGGGAAAGGCTGTGGATAGTATCTACCTGGACTTTCAAAAAGCATTTGACTCTGTTCCCTATAGAATTCTAGTGGAAAAACTAGCTGCACATGGCCTGGGTGAGCATACGGTCTGCTGGATCAAGCACTGGCTGTCTGGACGGTCCCAAAGAGTGGTGCTCAATGGGGTTCAATCCATCTGGCAGCCAGTCACAAGTGGTGTTCCCCAGGGCTCAGTGTTGGGACCATTTCTCTTTAGCATCTTCATAATGATCTTGATAAGGACATAGAGTGTATCATCAGTAAATTCACAGATGACACCAAGTTAAGCAGGAGCATTGATCTGCATGAGGATAGGGAGGCTCTACAAAGAGACTTAAATAGGTTGGATCAATGGGCCAACATTAATGATATGAGCTTCAACAAGGCTAACTTCTAGGTCCTGCACTTGGGCCACAACAACTCCATGCATCGGTACAGGCTTGGGGAAGTGTGGCTGAAAAGCTGCCTGGCGGAAAAGGAGTTGGGGGTTCTAACTGACATGTGACTGAATATGAGCCAGCAGTGTGCCCAGGTGGCCAAGAAAGCCAATGGCATCCTGGCTTGTATGAGAAATACAAGAAATACGAGAAATAGTGTGACCAGCAGAAGCAGGGAGGTGATTGTCCCCCTGTACTCAGCACTGGTGAGGCCACACCTGGAGTACTGTGTCCAGTTTTGGGCACCTCAATACAAAAGAGGTATCGGTGATGGAGCGAGTGCAGTGGAGGGCAAAGAAGCTGGTGAAGGGCCTAGAGAATAAACCGTATGAAAAGCGATTGAAGGAGCTGGGACTGTTTAGTTTGAGGAAGAGGAGACTGAGGGGTGACCTCATCACTCTCTACAACTACTCGAAAGGACATTGTAGAGAGGTTGGTGCTGGTCTCTTCTCACAGGTAATTAGTGATAGAACAAGAGGAAATGGCTTCAAGCTACAATGGGGTAGGTTTAAACTGAACATTAAGAAAGAGTTTTTCACAGAAAGAGTAGTCAGGGATTGGAATAGGCTGCCCAGGGAGGTGGTTGAGTCACCATCTTTGGATGTGTATAAGAGTCGGCGTTGGGGGATACGGTGTTTGTGAGATATGGTGTAGGGGAGAACATTGTAGAGTAGGGTAGACGGTTGGACTCGATGATCTAAGGGTCTTTTCCAACCTAAATGGTTCTATGATTCTATGATTCAAACAATGTTGCCCTCTCCTTCTCCTGGAAATTCTCCTGGAATTTCAAAATATTTTCATCTAGTTGAAAATATTATATCCAGATGGCTAATTACATTGGAAAATGTTGGCCTTACTGAAAATAAGTATCAAAGCTTTCTTAGTTGTTACTGTCTTGGTTTATTTCCTTACGTGTCTCAGATAGCCGTTAAAAACATGTCATTTTGATAACCTAGAGTGATTAATTACAGAAAGAGAAAATGAAAGCAGCAGATTGGTGTGACAGCACATGGACTGTAAGAGTTGTATGGGTCACACCAGAGGTTCAGTTAGGCCACTAGTTCATTCGATCAGTAGTCGAGACTCAGTATAGGAATGGCCACAGTTAGAGGATGATACACTCCCAGCAATATCCTTCCACCTTCCAGGAATCTGTCACCTTCTTTGTGTCTTGAGCTGGTCGTTATATGTTTAAATTTATAATCAAGAATCACTTGTACTTTACTTATAAATTTTATGAGGATTGAAAAACTTTTAAACAAATAGAATTGTAAAATAATTCATATAGAAGGGATCTCCAGAGGACATCCAATTTAAATCCCTGTTCAAAGCAGGGTCAGTATTGGACTATTTCTGGACAAGTTGATATCTGTAGTAATTTTCAATCACAGGAGTTAATAAAAAAAAGAAGCAAGCGAAAACCTGTGACAATAATTAAGCATCAGTGAATTTCTGCTGTAGCACATGATTTTAAAACTTTCTTCCCTGCACATGGGCTGCATTTGAATAGTTTCAAATGTAGAGTTTGATCTAAAGCCAAATCACAGAGCTGACATGATGGACAGAACTGAAAGCAGATAGTATGTTGAAAGTAAATCTATAGAGAAAGATAAATAAGACAATACCTAAGAATCAATTATTTCACTTTGACGCACATATCGATTAACATCATTTATCAACTGTACAGTAAGTTATAGTCCTGTTACAGCATCAGTTATTTCATGAAAAAAACCTTCTCAGACCTTCAGAGGCATGCTGGGTCCCTGACAAAGTGCTACAGTGTGCTCTGTCCTGTGTCCCCTGGGCACCCATGCTAGATTCGTGGCTTCACAGATCCCAGGCCTACCCAAAATCAGAGAGACACCCTCACTGGCAAAATAGTCATGTATTACATGTAGCAATTTCCCTCTAAACATTCCATGATTGTGCAACGCTATTTTGATGTGCTTCTTTCATAACAGAGCATGGGTGTCCTTCTCCAGGCTATTCTGACCAGACTGTTCAACAGATGGCAAGGAAAAGTCATGTTTGTCCTCAGCATCTAACCCATATGCAGCTTGAAAAGAAAATGCAGAAAGCTACGGTAACATGACAGAATCCATTACTGGTTTTTAATCCTGACAGTGATGCAGAGACGAGCCATGAGCACAGCTGTATGTGCCTTCGGGAGAACACTTTGCTCAGCTCCGGTTCAGAAACAGATCATTAGAAGTAAATCAATATAACCTGCCGTTCTTCTTCACTCTGTCCTCTTTCAGAAAACCAATCAGCAGCACAGCACTGGATATTGAGAGCTATATTCTGGCTGGACCAATTCACATCAGACTGAAAACCAGAAGAAACCAGCAGCAGCAAAAATGGGAGGATTTATTCTTTCTAAAGAAAAGTGAGGGTAAAATGTCACTTGCAAAGAAAATTATCATGCTGTTTCCAGGCTATGAAAACCATGATGTGACAACCTGCACCAGTAATTTTTATTTTTTTTTTCAGGAAGAGCAAACCAGGGCTAGATATTATTTTACCAGTTCATGTATTTGAAATGTGCATAAAATAATGTGTGTTTCCATGTTTGTATGTTACTAGCAATATGTTGTGTCCTAACCATCATTTGTGATGCACACTAAATGAGCACTATCATAAATAACTTCTAAGCATAGTGTTTTGCCTGCTTTGTTTGCCTTAACCATAAAACTATCCTTATCTTTCTGATCTTGTGATTCTACGAAGTCTCCGCTGCTCCAAGCTAGGCATTTTTTCTCTCTGGGAGAAAGATGCTTTAGCAGAAAATTTACTAAACTTTTGAAGTTACACATTGAAGAAGTTCTGAAGTTCTCAAGAGCTCCACCAGCCCTACTGGAAGAGCTAGATAGAAAGCAGAATTTCACTTCTGTGAAAAATGTCACAGTTGAGGGAAAAATAATTCTATAAAAATATTTTAAAAATGCTTGGAAAAATATATAAAAATGAAATTCAGTGATATGTCTTGAAGTTCCTGAGAACAAGCTTCTGTATCACAAAATATATTCCCCGCAGCCCTGCTCAGGTGAGTGCATTTTCACTCTGAGTTCCTGCAAGGTCTCGTCCTGAGCTCATCTACAATCTGCTTCCTGATCTTCTGCAGACACAAACCAGTATCTGGAGGCATTTTGACTAAGACAGAAAGTTTCTTGGAAGGCAGATTGGTGGGTGAGCTGGCAGGAAACCAGGCAGGTTTGCTGTCAGCCTCTCTCCTCTTGGAATTGACATGCTCCTGGGGAACGTTTCACTTTGACAAATCGGCATTTTTCCAATGGAAAACATTCTGTCAGAACATTTCTGCCCACTTCTGCCGCATCTTCATCCTTGTCACTCTCTGCCCCGATGAGAAAATTTGACTGTTGAATTTAGCGCAGATCGGCCGCCCTTCTCTCCAGGCAAGATGCTGAACTTGCTATTCCCCCATCTCTCCTCATTGGGCAATGCCGGTAGGATGTGGCATAGGAAAAATGTTCTTGTGCTCCTTCTCTGTCAGCTCCCTTCGACCTTACCCTGCCAGAGTATTGGCTACAGAAAAAGCACACAAGTTGTGTTTTGTCCCTTAACAATGTTTATGAGCTTTTGTGCAAGAGAACAGAGGTTGGGGGTGATATTTGTTTACAGTCTTTAGTACAACCCGTTATCACTTGGATGTAATAAAATGTGAGTGCATTATTTTTAAAAACTGCAGCAGATTTAATTACTGCTACTTGGAAAACTAAATGCCACTTGTTGCCACAATTATCAGGAACAATAGCAGACATCAAGCACTCCGCTGTTCGCACAGTTTTAATGAGAAGCAGTCACCTCATTCAGGTTCCCTTTTTCCTCCAAAATGCAATTAACAAACAGTGATTAGTTGAGCCGATTCCAAATTGTATTCAAATGAAAGCAATTTGGCTAGTTTGTAGGTCCAATAGGTGATTCTTTCTGAAGTCTCTAAAAGAATTAATTGCATGTTTCCACCCAAACATGTTCTAGGGAGGGGAAAGATAAAAGGTGTCTTTGATACAAAGACTTTCTTTTTGACAATGCAAATCACTTTTCTATAAAAGCATATCATTTGGACCAGCCTATAAAACTGCTTGAGAATTTGCATTTGCACCAGAACTTTCTCTTCTTTGGAGGAAGTATTGTCCCTTAATGTACAAAATATTATTCTTCAGCATAGCTGCACACCTGAAACATTCCAGCTGCTGCCATTTTAACAATCTTCACATAAATAAAGACATTTTGTAATAGTGAATTTCTAATTTATGTCCAAATCCTTAAAGGAAACATTCAGATATGTTCTAATAATTTCTAGTCACTGATAAACCAGTGACGTGTTTATACAGATGTCATTTCTTATCTTCTTTGCAAAGCACTTGCTCAGAGATCTCAGCTTCACAGTAAATACAAAACATCACTGCAGCTTCATTTTCAAACAAGTTCAGGCCCAGAAGCTGTGGCAGCATAATGACAATTTTGATGGCAGGATTAATGGTTTCAGCTCCTACCCAGAGCAGGCAGAAAGCTTTCTATTTATAACTCCATTATTTCCACAGCATTTATTATTTCTCAGGTATCCCAAGAGTTAAAAGTCTGAAAAAGGACGTACAAAGTACAAGTAAACAAGAATGCAAGGACTTCAAAATGCAAAAATCAGTAACTCCCCAAAATCTCCCACAGACTATTTCTACAAACCTAACAGGGTCGATAAAAATCCCATTGTACTTTATGCAAAAATAAGACTGTTTTCTTTGGAGTCCTGGCCAAATTCTAATTACTTCGGCCTACCTAGAATTGTCCCTGAAGTATTAATGGGATGTGGTTTTCTTCACTTTCTGTCCTAAATTGTTGTAAAGTGCTCTATTAAACAGCTGTCCAAACCTGGCTATATTTTACTGGGGAACAAAATAATAATGAATTTATACCCAGCACACACACACAACCGGGAGGTATGCTACAGAGGTGTTAAAAACATGGTCATTGGAGGACATTATTAGCTGTATGGACCAACCACCAGCTGTCTCAAAACAGATATAATGACAGTTAATAATAAATACAAGGTTTCATTTGTGATTAAGGACATTTTACTAGTTCGTATTAAAATTTATCCTGGGATTTGCTTGCAGCTCTGCTTGCATGACAACTAAGTCAATAAAGGTTCACTGAAGTTAAAAATGGGTCCATTATTCCATGTTTTTCCCTTCCACAGAGCTGCAGGAGTAGCTGATCTGCATTCAGTCCCCAGTGAGTATAAAAACTCATTGCATGGAGATGAAAATTGTGACATAAAAATATTATTTTTTGTTGGTACTCTCACTGGATTGTTCCTATGTTGTAATTAAGGTTACAGCTAGAATTGTAATAACCAAACCAAGTTTTAGAGTACTATTTTTCCTCGACATGCCCACTCATCTCTTACTTTCTTGGACTCCCACTCTCAGTCACGCCTTAGGTTTTGCAATTTACACAGATGTATGGAATAAAGGCCCATCAAATGCTCAGAAATTTGTCTTTTGTCTTTCTAGTCCTCATCACTCATTAATGACACTCGCAGACATGGCTTTGACTGTTTTCATTTTTTTCTCCTCCACTCCCTCTATTTCATGTTGTACAAAGAGCTGTGAAACAAAGACTCATCAAAGTCATCATTACACTACATTTATCTGCACAGAACCGCCTTTCTCATCTATTAGCCTTTTTAAACGTTCCAAGTCCTTCTATGGCTGGATTCTTTCTCATTATTTTGGCTTCCTTGTCACTCATTGCTGACTATTTCTGCAATTGCCCTCCTCCTCTTTTTCCCTTCTCAGTTTTTTGGACCAAATACCACTATGTATAATCTTCTATTTGTTTGAATTCAAACAAAATAGCACTTTTTGCTATTGTTAGCAAAATTAAAATTTTAAATGAGTTATTGTTTTCACTGATTTTCATCGATACAACTTATTAGTCCCTTTTTTTCACTTTCAAAGAGTGAAAAACCTTTGCTGGTCAACTATATGTATCTATTTTTAATAAAGCGCAAATATGAAACAGATAACTTGATTTTTTTTGCATCAGATTAACTGCAGAAATCCCTTTACACAAGTCTTTTGCAATCGATCATAGGTTTTTAGAGATGAAAAACAATAAGGTAAGAGTGAAAAAAGAAATTATATAGATATGTGTTGGTACTCTTACCCACAATTCTCTCATGGCCCACCCAAAGGAGAGTGTCCCAAAATCATTCCTCTGCAGCTACTCCATGAGATGGTGACTCTCTGGTTTTTGACAAGATGTGTTTCAGACCTTCTCTGTCTATAAATGTCCCGCTAACTGTGAGGTTTTCCCTTGTTCCACCTTCTTTACTCTCTGTTATTGGATATTTATACACATTAATAAAATCCCCTTTGAGCTTTCTTTTTTCCAGGCTGGTCAGTCACAATCCTCTGCCTCTCCTCATTTGTCAGGTGCTCCAGTGCCTTAGTCATTTTCATGCCCTTCACTGAACTTGCTCTGATATGTCCAGTGTATTCCCTTGTACTGGGGAAACCAAGAAAATGCCAAAAAAAACCCCAGTAGTAGAAGCTGTAGCTTTAAAGGTTACATACAGACTCCAGCTTTGGAGTCCTCAACACAGGAAGGACATGGATCTACTGGAACGGGTCCAGCAGAGGGCCATGAAGATCATCAGGGGGATGGAGCACCTCTCCCATGAGCACAGGCTGAGAGAGCTGGGGTTATTCAGCCTGGAGAAGAGAAGGCTCCGGGGAGACCTTATAGAGGCCTTTCAATATCTGAAGGGAGCCTACAGGAGAGCTGGGGTGGGACTCTTTGTCAGGAAGTGTAGTGACAGGACAGGGGGTAATGGTTTTAAACTGGAAGAGGGGAGATTTAGATTAGATACTAGAAAGAAATTATTTCCTGTGAGGGTGGTGAGACACTGGAACAGGTTGCCCAGGCAGGTTGTGGATGCCCCATCCCTGGAGGTGTTCAAGGTCAGGCTGGATGGGGCTTTGGGCAACCTGGTCTAATGGGAGATGTCCCTGCCCATGGCAGGGGGTTGGAACTAGATGATCTTTAAGGTCCCTTCCAACCCAAACCATTCCATGATTCTATGATTCTATGATTCTATGATATAGAATTAAAGCAGTGTATAATAGGATTGTGACTTGTCACTTTTGGTCTAACATAACATATATGCCACACTGCATTCTGCACAAGACAAGGGAGACATATTTCTGGAAGATCTACTGAAAAGGATTGTGAACAAAATATGCACTGGTTAATGATGCAAGGCCTAGATGTACCACTTGAAGAAGAGCAACCACAATAAAAGTTTGAACTACCTCTGACTTGGAGCAATGTTCTGGACAAAAAGCCCTTGTCCTAAAGTCTGTTATCACCCTCCAAAATGTCCTTTTGCAGTGTTGGTTTAATGCTGGGCTGTGAGCCTCATCAGTGATTTTCATCTGAAGCCGAAAGGACGGGTCGGTTACTGTTACATGCTGATGCTTCCTTGTGAAAAAGAAAAGGTTATAAACCAAGGCTGCTGGAATAACAATCTGAGCGGGAAACAAAAAGAATATGATTCTTTCCTGCTACTGATCTGTTCACTTTTGCTGCACTGCTTTGTAAACTACAGGCAGTCCAAATGTGCAGGATCTGTATCATTGGCATACTTAGTGGAAGTCCCATGGGTTTTTCCCTTTATCTGTATGGATGACAGGAATGCCAGGCTACTACCACAGTGGATGGGGGCTGTGAGGCTTCCTGTGCTGCACCCCTGGGGAAGCTATGGCACTCTTTCACCAGCACCTACTTTAACATGCTGCGGTTTGAGTGAGATATTTTTTTCCCAGCATTATATGAATACAGAGAATATGGTAGGACCAGAATTATGCCTAAAAGGAAGATGTTTTGTATGTATATCGAAATTGCTCTTCAATAATTAAACATATATTTATAAGCTAACCAATTTCATATGCTAGCATTCAGACTTAAAAAACATGAATGTTTCTAAAATGTTTGTAAATTTTTCAGGCTACTCAATTTTTTCTGCATTGCTTAATAAAGCTTAATAGCTCTTCTCAAATTAAAGTAAATTAATATGCCAGCTGTACCCGGTTTTGAGCACACAAAACCCCCAATGGTTTATAATAAATTAATACATATGGTTATGGTACATCTTAACATGAAACTCTCATTTACATGTTGGATGCCGGAATCTATTAGTTGTGCTTCATAGTTCTTACATTAAGTTTATCTCAAGACATCACTCTCCCTGCCGATAAGTACAATTAACTACAGATTAATTTACCATAAGTGGATTTTCATATTCTGGTTTGTAAACGATGGATGCATGTTTACCAAAGAACTGTTCTAAATTCTAATATTTTCTTATTGCCCCACTAAACTTGTAATCCCTCTCCCCTGTGGGTTTCCCTTATCCAGCTGTGACTTGCATTGATTGTTTTTTTTACTTTTAGTTTAGGACTTCTAACAGTTAATACCCCATTGCTTTAAATAAGGTTCAGTTGTCTCATGGACTCTGGGCTCAACTACAATTAAGCATGTACACAAGTGTTTCCAGAACCAGCATCTCAGCAGCAACCTCTCTTTTCCATTTGTCATCTACTAAAAAAGAACATTGAAAGCACAGATACTCTCAACCACTTATTGAACTTTGAGTTCTAGCAGAGACCAGACATGAAGACATCATGACTACTTACAGTGCAGATGCCTTCCAATATAAGGAAGAAAAATTGAGATAATCTGTAGTGTTTAGTATTTCAGTTCTGGGTTCCTTTTCAGATATGAATGTCTTGTACAGTTTGAAAAATTTTACAGTATCCTATTTGACTTTCAGCTTCTGGTCTAGAAGGGTGCAGTCTCCCATAGAGAAGCCCTCAGTGGCTGAAAGGGAGAAAATCCTTAATTTTGTTTTAGAAATAGTGGGCTATCCTCCCTGACCTCTGCCTGCTACCCCAGATGATCATTCAGTGCAGCATCTACCAGCCATCTAAGCTACATCTCAGCAAGCATCTATCCAGCTTGGATAACTTGGATAACCCCAGCCACTGGTCGTGTTCAGCTCTAGGCTCCACTGGCTATACTGGATCTGGTTGGGATGGAGTTAACTTTCCCCCACATAGTCCTGTGCTTTTTATTTGTAGCTAGAACTCTGCTGATGACACACCAGTGTTCTTGTAACTGCTGAGAAGTGCTCTTACAGCATCAGAGCTGTCTCTCCAGCCCCCCTACCTCCTCAATGGCCAGTAGGATGGGGATGGGCAAGAAGGTGGGGGGGATAGCTGACCCAAACTGATCAGAGGGATATTCTATATCATATGACAGTGTGCTCAGCAAGAAAAGCTATGAGAAAAGAGGAGGAGCAGGATCGTTTGTTATTCAGGCATTTGTCTTCCAGTGCAACCACTACATGTACAGAGGCCCTGCTTCCCAGAAAGTGGCTGGCCATCACCTGCTGACGAGAAGTAGAGAATAAATCTTTTTTCCCTTGCTTTGCTTTCATTGTGGCCTTTGCTTTTCGTTATTAAAATGCCTTCATCTCAACTCATGTGTTTTTAATCTTATTGTTATCCCCCTTTCTTGCTGAGGAGGAGGAGTGCTAGAGCAGCTTGGTGGGCACCTGAAGGCCAGCCAAGGTTAACCCACAACAACTGAGTGCACATCGATATGTTGAAATCTAAATGCAAGTTTTCCCAAATACTTTCTAAGATTTATCTAAAAGCTATATTTGCTATATATGCTAACAGTATATGTGTTAAAGCTCTATAAATACATATATATATATATGCATACACACCTATTGGTATCGGTATATATATGGATATATGTATCAGTAGAGAAAGCTTTAAAGTCACCAGAAGCACACATACCTAGAAATGTCCATAATAGAACAGTGCTAGTAAAAATACTTCCCATACACTATATTTATGCTATCCTCATATGTAGTATTTGGGGTTCCATGCAGAACACCAGCAAAATATTGTCACCTTTCTTAATACATTTTCTAAACAGAATACAGTCTGGTGAGAAGATTTTTGTGAAGCTTAACTCTTACCAATTTCAAATATGTCTCACTTCCTTTGCAGAAGATATTCCTTTCTCAATCAATTAACTTTGAAAGTTTCATGACAGCTATAAAAGATAGGGGCAGTTAAACAAATTAAATACAATTTGTCTAGTTTTGTGAATATTAGCTTTCAGTGACAGTGAACTTGCCACTAGACCGTTATCGGGAAAAGTATTCACAATATAGTTACAGCCCCGTTACTCTTTTTTTTTTTTTTTTTTTTTTTTAATAGGAATGAGAAAAATATTGTCAAAACTTAACCGTATGGATTTGCCCAAGATGTTATTGTGATTAGGATATATTAGACACTCCATGAGAAGTAATAGCTAGTTCATTAACAAATTAGGCAGCTTGATACTTGTTCCCAATATTGCATCGTATCGCTAATGATTTATTGATTTACAGCATCGAGATCAGAAGCTTTCTCCTCTACAGAGAGCTCAAGGTAACTCTTCTGGAAGAATATTCATGTCTACAGGATTCCCTGGATGGTTCAAGAGAAGAGATATCTTTTCTTGGAGCCAGCAAGCCACGAGTTATTAATTAAACATATTAAATATGTGATTCCACAGCTGAAATCACAAAATTGTTGAACAGAAACACTGTAGCAAATATTTTGCCTATTCAACATTTTTCTCTGGTGGGACGTATTTGGAGGAACTGGTGTTTATTCTACCCATTTGTAGGGAATGAAACTGGACTTTAAGGAATGGGACCAACACTGAAGACCCATCAGTGGCCTGATGAACAACCTAACAAATTTGGAAACGATCCAATAAAATCTTTGTGTTTCTGTTCTCTGATCTAGTGACTATTTATATATTTACTTGAGAAAGTCAACAGGTAAAATAACATCAGAAGAAAACACTGAGACCAAGACTCTTCCTTTCTAAGGGAATTACTTCCAAACCAGAGTCCAGGTTCCCTTACTTCTCCTGATCTCATGAATCTTGCTTTCCATTCTGTATGTGGTCAGAAGTATAAGGATTTGGGCCAGAACCATATCTGCAGGCAGATATGAATCTTCTCAGATTGAGAGGATATTGGGTCATAATACTTTGGTTCGTTCCAGTAAGTGTGAAGAGCTGGATGTTGATGCTTTTATCAAGCTTTAGAATTCTTGAGTAACTTTTCCTTAAATTACTATCATATTGCCTTCAGGGAATCAATCTGATCAACACACCTCAAGTCTCTAAGCATCATGAGAATTAATCTGAAAAACATGCCCAAGCACCACCCTAATTCTGTTCAGCTCTTCTGAGCAAGCTGAACTCATCTTATTCAAAAAAAATTGTTGAGAAGTATTGCTCAAACACCCAGAAAAAAAAAGAACAACCTGGAGGTTACTGTGAAAGCTGGTAACTATGGTATTGTTTGCATCAGTACACAAGGTTATTCAGAAACTCTGTGGTCTCAGAAATGGTATTGTTTTCTACCACCCTATGTTCGGTAACCTTAGCTTCAGTGTCTCAGGTGAAGGCCGCTGGAAGATGTCATCAACTCAGGGACACTGGCCAAGAATGAATTTCAAGTGATGAGAGGATGGGAAAGTGTAACACCTTTTGGCAGGATCACTTACATATCTAAAAGCCACAACTTTTGGTGGAAGGTCATCAGTTTTTTTCTAAGACTTAAAAAGAAAGAAGTAGTTATATTGAGTAGCTGCTACATTGTGAGATTTCCTGCTGTTCTTCTAACAACAACCACCATTAAAAAGGATCATTCACCTTTTGTATCTACCTCCTGTAAATGCTCAAAGGTCTCCGATGTGGAAGTAATATATCCCTTCTAAAACTACGTTAGCTGTTGTGAGCTGGATACACTATTGGTGTTATTCTTCCCTTAACCATTGTTTTCCCACAAACATCTGGGTTCTGTAGTAATCCCATTGATAGCAAATCTTTTGGGGTCCAGGTGGTTGAGGTGCCAAGCTCTTAAAGCAGTCATTATCATTCTAGAATTTAGGAGAACTATATGTTGTTAGTTATGTTGCCAAATAGCTACTGGGTAATGCAGTCATCCAGTAGACACTTCTCCAAGGTGGAGAGCTGGTAGGTCAGGAGGCACAGTTTGAGAGAGCGAGATTTTCAGCAGGACAGCAATATTTTATGAATCATACAAATTATTATGAAATTTAGCAGATGACAGAGGATATTTTAAGGGGCTCCCTTTCTTAGCCCTGGCAGCAGATAGCTGCAGCAGTTATTTCTATTCTGGAACATCTGTTTGTTCTGTGGAGTTTAATATGTGTACAAATGGATCTTTTAAAAATCAAAATAGAAATTGAGTCACATGCCTTCTAAATTTCACATGTTTTGACATGACAATAGTGAATAAAGAGCAGTCTTTTTTGTTGTAACCATGCAAATATGGTTGCATATAAACTGTACACAGCAAAAAATACAGAGTTTTAGGTAGCAGGTATAACAACAGAATCTAGTAACCTTTTAGCCTATGTGCTTTGCTATTAGCATGATTTAAGGGATGCATGGTACTGAATACAAAAATAAATTGCTGTCTCTATTAGAATGAAATAGCTTAAGTGAAAGGATTTCCAAAAATTACTGATGGCCTGTCTGTGATAGAGCCGGTATAATTGGCCTTGTTCCAGCACTTTGTTCAGTTTGAGTTTTACCCTAAACCACTAAATTTCATCTGAATAATCATGACTCTTTCAACACCAGAAATGTGATTTTTAAGACTTCCACCGTTTCTCTAGGGAACAAAAACACTTCACATGCCATGCGCCTAAATACAACAGTTTGAATTTTAAGCAACCAGCATTTGCAAGGAAATGAAATGCAATCTAAAGACCAGGACTTTTTCAAAGCAGTTATTTGCAGAATAATAAGGCTGACTGGGAACTGCAATGTGCTCTGGGAAAACCTGCAAATAGTAGAGAAATTCACTGAATGGAATATTCATTATTTGCCTTGCTCTAGTCACTACCTCTCAAATGTTTCTTCTACACAAAGGAAGCACTTTTTAGTGACCAAGAACATTAGACAAACACCAGTAACACAACAAACCTGCAGTTTTAGGTACGCTTTGTAGACAAGTGCAGGATTTAAGTTTGTGTGTGAGACAACCTTTACAGTTATGGTTTCTGGCTTTGTATCTTCTGTGACAAAGAGGACCATGATTAATGCAGTATCTTCCACAATCTGACTGCTCAAAAGAAATGGAAAAAACTAAGTAATTTCCTGGCCCAATGGAATTTTTATTAGTTCCCATCCTATCTCTCTTTATTTGCTGATCAAGCTGAGCATTTTAAGATCAGTTTTCCAAACTATTGCTATTAGAGAGCTGCTCCAGAATTTAACTCCTTTAACAAAGAGAAGTCACCTCCCTACTTTCCTTTTATCTTTTTTTTTTTTCCCATGAGCCATTTGTATTCATTTGTTCCTTTTCCAGTGTTGTCCTTTAGTTTAGCTTATGCTTTTCTTGCTGCCCTTAACTTCTTGATGCATTTATGCTCTGCTGTGCAGCGCTGAGCACAGTCAAATCCACAGGCTTCAAAAGAGCAAAACATTCAAACCTGCATTTAATTTTAATGTGTGTGTAAGAGACCTGTCTAAGTTAGAATTTAAGTACATTAGGCTTCGTATAGATAAACTTAAATCTGTCTTTTAGGGTAAAATATTTATCTGACAGTTGTGCCTTTTCAAGTATCTGTTTAATCCACATTGCAAACTGATGTCAATAACCACACAGTTACAAGGAGAACTAATTCACAAGGATGAGTTTTTATTTTATGGATATTTTTATAATCTTATATATTTGCACTACATTTTCCCATCAAGTCATGTGACTAAAGGATCATCTTCATGAACACAAAGGAACACAGAGGACTGGTGATGGGTACAGGGTGGTTCCAATAACCCCATCAAAGACATGAACCCCTGACCTGATCCCTCCCGAAGCTGTCCCATGGGACTCTCAGCCCTCTTAGGGCTGGGGGTGACACCAGTGGGAGAACATCTTACAGACTGGTGGGTCACTGCTTATGGGAGTTATGGGATGAAGGGAAACAAGATTTGGGAATTGCACAAGACTTACTATGGTATGTCTAAGGGAGGAACCAAAGCTGGAGATGGGAAGGGATCAAGGTGAAACGAATGTGGGAAAACAGAGATAAGGGAACAAAAAGGGACAGTAGTCTGTACACAGTGCATGTGTGTGGTCAAATCCCACACCTGATGGACACGGTCTGTCCTGTCTTTTCATTTAACTCCATTTCTTTGGTGAGTGTTACTCTATTCTTCCTCTGTGAATGTGAATGGGGCACTGAGTGCCAGCAAAGAGGGTGGCAGCCAGGGGTTATAGGGGCTCATGTGTCTGTAGTGCCAACTGGAGTGACCGGAGCACATACAGATCATGCGGGTATGTGTTCCAGTGGGTGATCACTAGTAAACATCAAGACAGACTTGATGGCAAGTAGTATTTGACACTTCAAAGACAGGTATCAGGGAAGTGGTAAGCCTGGATTGGGAACAGGAGAAAGCCAAGGGAGTATGAGTTGGCTGCTGGAAGAATCAGGGATTCACAGCCACAGGTCTGAACCAGTTACTGGAGAGACACATTGCCCCTGTGTGTGTATAAGTGAAGTGGTCTTGGCAGTTGGAGTGGGGCTGTGGCCTCATGGGCTCCCGCGTCCAGCTGCCAGCAACTGGGGAGACTGGGTTCTGTGGGCAGCTACTGGGCAGAGTGTCTGATCCTAGCTTTTGGGGGGATTCATGCTGCACATACCTTTTTATATATTTCATCCTGATGTATATACAGCCTGATGAGGCAGAGGATGAGGCTCTTTGCCCTGATTGTGTTTATGTGAGTGCTGTATTTTCTTTCAGTGTCATTAAGTGTCAGGCATATGCATACATATACATATATTGAATATACATGTATCTGTGTGTGTGTGTGCTTGTGTGAATACAGCCTTGCTCCTGGCTGGACCTGGAAACAGAGCTGCAGCAGCCTCATGTCTGTCAGATTGCTGCATTAGGAAACTCATAACATCTTCCACAGGTCTTTAATTTACCTTCGACAAACATGCAAAATAACAAAATTGGGGAAAAAAATACACGAGGTCTTCAAGGCTTAAAAAAGGCATTAGAGAAAGGCAAATTAGCTTTTGTTTGAAATATTTGTTTTGACACTGTTTTTTTTAAAAAAGGTTAGTTAAATTTACCCAACACTATTTGTCCAAAAAGCCAAACGAACCCAGCATTTTCCTCAAAGGAGACTGAGCACAATATATGTGTATGCATACAAGCAGAGAGGCTAAAATAAATTTGCACGGGGTTGTACACACATCTATCTGACGGCTGCTGGGAAAAGCAGGAGGGAGCATTCTTGCAGTGCATGACCCTGAATACATGCAGCACCGGACATGAAGGTAATTCCAGACTCTGCAGCCCCTTGGGCAAAGCCGCATCTACAAGCACCCATTCAGTCCTGACCCATCTGAGCTTTGAAAGTCTTGGCTTGGCAAGAAGAGCAGCATTTGTACCATATGTGGTACTTCATTCAAATGAAGGGGTAGGCACACACAAGGCTTCTATACATTAAATGTGGATGTAAAGCATGCAAGGAAGCTACGTTAACACCGTTATTGCTATTTTGTAGTGTCAAAAGTTGTCACATATCAAGTAGAAGATAATATGGGAAAAGCATTAGTAATGGTGCCATCTTGTGTTTGAAATCTGAAAATGTTGCTTAATGCTTCCTTGTGCTAATCCATTTGTAAGGAACTTTATGAAGTCAGAGTGTATAAGAGGCTTCAGCCTAAATGTAAGTTGACAATCAGAGAAGAAATCAGGTTTTGAGCCTCAATTCTGCAAATCAGTTTGTGTTTAAACATATGGGATGGTGTTTTAAATTAATGTTTGGGATGATTAATATAAACAAAATAAAATAGTACTAGCAGTGATTGTCTCAGTCTCTCAATTAGGAAGTCTTTACACGTTGCCTTTTTTTGTGCATTTTAAACTTTGCATAGTATCCTAAATCTAAACTCCATAGAAAATTTATTGCAAGGACCTACTATAATATTTTTAAAAGAGAAAAGGAAGTAAATGTTAAGACTTAGGAATGCCAAGAAGGGCCTGCAAATCACACAAATGTTTCCTACTTACTTCCTCATACCTGAAGTGACATAAAAAGGCACAAAAAATGCAACCTTTCTGTGAACAGAGATAAGAGTAACAAACCAGTAGCAAGGACACCTGGCTGCAAACACACAAGAAGTCACGAAGAATGCTTGCTTTTAGTGGAGGTGATTTCTTCTGATGACAAGCTTGCAAGATGCAAACTGTGCAAAGCATTATGAAAACATCTCAACATCCAGACAAGCTCCATCATAAATGCAAAAACCCCAAAGATATTTCAGTGGACACACACATCTCCCAGAATACAGAGAGATCTGGACATAGATCTGGCCAAAGTACATTCTGGGGTGTGTGTGTGTGTTACATTTTAAACACTTTTAATCTAACAGCAAACAGTCCTGGAATATGAAATATTTTGCATTTGAACATTTATTTCATAATCTATATTTATCTAAGGCATGCAAATACCAGCCTCAGAAACTCAAAGCATATCTAGAGTTTGACCCTAAATATGAACTTAACCTGATTTCAGTGGAAACAGCTTGAGGTTCATTTTACTTAGAAGTCTATTATTCAATGCAATATTTCAGTTACATCAAGTGATTAATTGCACTGTGTGGCAGATAAGGATACACAAGCTACTGAAAAAAAAACACTAAAACAACCCACCCAAATCAGCTTTCCTTAAGACCTTAAAATAAATAGTTACTTGCTAAAATTTATAATAACACAAATTGTTGCATACAGTTTGCTGATGGATTCAGGGAAAGAAATAACAGCTTATATAGCTTATTTTTTATGTTAGCTGTTGATGTTTGAATTGCAAATCTCTGGATGCAAAATGTTTTACAATAACTGCTGAGCTACAACATATCCTAAAGGAGGCTTTCAGTGCAGGAATAAGCAGAGTATGTTATCCTTGATCTGACCATATACTCCTGTCGGACACAGTTCAATAGCACTTGGCTAAGATTTTTCATTTTGCATGGAGTAAAACATGACCACTTGAAAACCACAGGCTTTAATTTAGCTCTTTTCTAATGTTGCTAGATACTCTTGGTGTATCCTTGCCATCAACTTTTTATTTAAATATGCATTATAAAACCCAATCCATATTTCTATTAATATTAATAAGAATGTGATTGCAACAACTATGGAGTAATCTACACAATTTGGTTTCAGTGACAGCAGCCTTGATCAGCTGCTTCTCTATTGCTTTCACAAATGCTTCTGGGTATTTTTTCCATAATGCTCTCAGGGTATGGGGAAAAACTGTCTTGCGAGTGATTAACCTGATGTTTTTTCCCTTTTTTTTAAGCTGTCATAACATCTACAGATTATTTCATCATGGCAGTGGGTAAAAAACTGATGAGTTTCACTCCAGCATTCACTGCAAATGTTACTCCTTATTCCCAAATCCCTCCACTCCCCACCCAGTTTGTCCCAGTACCCACCAGGGACCAGCTCCACAAATTCCTTTAGTCCTTTAATCTGCCCATAGAGGGACTGCCTTTGTATTGTGTTATTCTCTACAATGTTGTTAACACTCTCAATTAAAAGTGTAAATTAAGGAACAATTTGTGGGTTTTGGTTATTTGTTTGTTTTGGTTTGGTTTTCCTTTCTTTTCCTTTTCCTTTTTTTTTTTTTTTTTTTTTTTTTTTTTTGTGTTTTAAAAAAAAAAAAAAAAAAAAAAAAAAAAAAAAAAAAAAGTTCTAGGAAAAATATTAAACCC